>NC_079223.1:41075958-41178404 GCF_029633865.1 Lampris incognitus | reverse complement strand
GCGGTGAGCTCACATTGTGGATTCAGAATTGGGTGTCAGTGTTTCATAATAAGACTCTAAATTATTTAATCCCATTGAAGACGAATAGATTTCCATTGTTATCAGCAAATGCTTAGTTATAGGAAATCATTCCCATGATCTAGGATATCTGTAATGGTATATAGCTGTGTGTGTGTGTGTGTGTGTGTGTGTGTGTGTGTGTGTGTGTGTGTGTGTATTTCTGCACTGATTATCATAAAACATGCCAGTCTTTTTTCTATAACTGATTAAAAATGTATGTTTTATCATTTTATTGAATGAAAGCTTTAATCTTGGATTCCGCCCTCACTAGCGTGCTTTGTTTCATGTTCTTTTGATTTCTCTCCGCTTGTTTGGTTTGACTGTTCTCATTCTAATCTCTCCGAGTGTCGAGGCACGGGTTTCGTCAGATTCAGTGATCAACAGTCAAACACATTCATGTGTGCCAACATGTAAAATTCACAGTGACATACACACAGACACACAAACCCCCCCCTCGCACACACACACACACACACACACACACACACATAACATATAAAGTTGGTGAAAGGCGACCCAGTTTCATAATGCGGGATGCCTTTGGCAGACTTCTGTCACTTCTGTCATCAACGGGGTCTCCTCTTCAGAGGCTGTTGGCTGAAAAAACAACAGGCTTTATGAGCCATGTAAGACTATATGCTGCCTAGCAACAGGATGCTGAATGCCTGTTACTTCATTGTATGAACTAATTCGACACGGTCGGGTGAAACAAGCTTCGATGGGAACTGTAATTTTGTTTTTTGCTTCACCTGTTTCGTCTAGTGTCAGTGACCATATTGACTATTAGAATAGAACAACCTCACATGACAGGAAGTGTGTGTGTGTGTGGGGGGGGGGGGGGGTGCATCATTCCAGGCCTGTGATAAATAGCTTCTGATTCTCTGCTGAAAAAGTATCTAAATGATCACCTCCTGGAGGAAATGCATCTGTGCTTTCTATTTTTTTTTTGCCCTAAAATTGTGTTTAGGAGCCATGAAGTTTTTTTTTTTTGTCTACATAAACTATTTGAAGTATTTCGGTTTCCTTTATTTGTCTGCGTTTCTTAAGTTCTGTGTAGGAATGGGAAATAATTCAATATTATTTTTCTTTCGCTGGTTTTGGAAAAGAATTTGGATGCTGTATCGTGATCACAGTTTTGTTGCTTAAATTAATGATAGCAAGAATCTACGACCTTCTTGTTCTTTTTTTCTTTCTTTCTTTGTTTCTTTTGGCTGCTCCCTCCCATTATGGGCCGCGATAGTGGCTCATCTGTTTCCATTTCTTCCTGTCCTCTGCATCTTCCTCTGTCACACCAACCACCTGCATGTCCTCCCTCACCACATCCATAAGCCTCCTCTTTGGCCTTCCTCTTTTCCTCTTCCCTGGCAGCTCCATATTCAGCATCCTTCTCCCAATATTCCCAGCATCTCTCCTCCACACATGTCCAAACCATCTCAATCTTGCCTCTCTTGCTTTGTCTCCAAACCGTCCAACCTGAGCTGTCCCTCTAATATAATCGTTCCTAATCCTGTCCTTCTTCGTCACTCCCAATGAAAATCTTAGCATCTTCAACTCTGCCACCTCCAGCTCCACCTCCTGTCTTTTCATCAGTGCCACTGTCTCCAAACCATATAACATAGCTGGTCTCACAACCATCTTGTAAACCTTCCCTTTTACTCTTGCTTATACCCTTCTGTCCCAAATCACTCCTGACACTCTTCTCCAACCACTCCACCTTGCCTGCTCTCTCTTCTTCACCTCTCTTCTCTTTCTGCACTCCCCGTTACTTTGGACAGTTGACCCCAAGTATTAAAACTCATATGACTTTGTCACCTCTACTCCTTGCATCCTCACCATTCCACTGTCCTCCCTCTCATTCATGCATAGGTATTCCGTCTTGCTCCTACTGACTTTCATTCCTCTTCTCTCCAGTGCATACCTCCACCTCTCCAGGCTCTCCTCAACCTGCACCCTGCTCTCACTACAGGTCAAAATGTCATCCGCGAACATTATAGTCCACAGGGACTCCTGTCTGATTTTGTCTGTCAACATGTCTATCAAGATTGCAAACAAGAGAGGGCTCAGAGCCAATCCTTCAATCTCCACCTTGAACCCATCTGTCATTCCAACCGCACACCTCACCACTGTCACACTTCCCTCATACATATCCTGCACCACTCCTACATACTTCTCTGCAACTCCTGACTTCTTCATACAATGCCACACCTCCTCTCTCGGCACCCTGTCATAAGCTTTCTCTAAATCCACAAAGACAAAATGTAATTCCTTCTGGCCATCTCTATACTTCTCCATCTACATTCTCAAAGCAAACATCACATCTGTAGTGCTCTGAAACCATACTGCTGCTCGCTAATCATCACCTCTCCTCTTCACCTAGCTTCTATTACTCTTTCCCATAACTTCAACCTTTGGCTGGTCAACTTTATACCTCTTTAGTTACTACAACTCTGCACATCACACTTATTGTTGAAAATCAGTACCAGAATGTTTCCTCTCCACTCCTCAGGCATCCTCTCACTTTCTAAGATTGTGTTAAACAATCTAGTTAAAACCTCCACTGCCATCTCTCCCACACATTTCCATGCCTCCACAGGTATGTCATCTGGACGAGTCACTTTCCCACTCTTCATCCTCTTCATAGCTGCCCTCACTTCCTCCTTGCTAATCCACCGTACTTCCTGATCCACTATCCCCACATCATCCAATCTTCTCTCTCACTCTCATTTTCTTCATTCATCAGCCCCTAAAAGTACTCCTTCCACTTTCTCAGCACACTCTCCTCACTTGTCAGCACATTTCCATCTCTATCCTTGATCATCCTAACCTGCTGCAATCCTCTCCAGCTTACTGCCTCTGTCTAGCCAATCAGTACAAGTCTTTTTCTCCTTCTGTAGTGTCCAACCTCTCATACAACTCACCATACGCCTTTTCCTTTGCCTTTGCCTTTGCCAGCTCTCTCTTTGCCTTACGCTACATCTCCTTGTACTCCTGTCTACTTTCTTCATCTCTCTGACGACCAAACGTGTTCTTCACCAACCTTTTCCTCTAAATACTTTCCTGCAGTTTCTCATTACACTACCAAGTCTTATTGTCTTCCTTCCTCTGTCCAGATGACACCCCAACTTCCCAAGTACCTTCCTAGCTGTCTCCCTAACTATTTCTGCAGTGGTTGCCCAGCCATCTGGCAACTTTTCAATGCCACCCAGTGCCTGTCTTAACTCCATCCTGAACTCCACACAGCAGTCTTCCTTCTTCAACTTCCACCATTTGATTCTTTGCTCTGCCTTCAGTCTCTTACTTTTGATCTCCAAAATCATCCTACAGACCACCATCCGATGCCGCCTACCTACGTGCTCCCCTGTCGCCGCCATGCAGTCACCTTTCTCTTTCTGACTGTAACTCCTGCATAAGATATAGTCCACCTCTGTGTACCTTCCTCCACTCTTATACATCACCCTGTGTTCCTCCCTCTTCTTGAAATACTTATTCACCATAGCCATTTCCACCCTTTTCACAAAATCCACCACCATCTGTCCTTTCACATTCCTCTCTTTGACACCATACCTACCCATCATGTCCTGATCACCTCTGCTCCCTCCACCAACATGCCCATTGAAGTCCGCTCCAATCACCACCCTCTCCTCCTTGGGTACACTCACCACCACTTCATTCAGCTCACTCCACAATTCTTCTTTCTCTTCCATCTCACACCCAACTTGCGGGGCATATGCACTGATAACATTCATCAATACACCTTCAGTTTCCGGCTTCATGCTCATCACTCCGTCCAACACCCTTCACCTCCAACACACTTGACATATTCGTCCTTCAGGAATAGCCCTACCCCATTTCTCCTTCTATCCGCACCATGGTAGACCAGGTGGAAGAGGAGTAAGGCCAGGACCATCGGAGGTCCTGGCCTTACTGCCCTTCCACCTGGTCTCTTGCACACACAGTGTATCTACCTTCCTTCTCTCCATCATGTCAGCCAGCTCTCTGCCTTAACCAGTCACAGTGCCAACATTCAACATTACGACTCTCACCTCCACACTGCTGCCCTTCCTCCTCTCCCCCTGCCTCAAGACATGCCTTTCTCCTCTCCTTCTCTTTCACCCAACAGTAGTATAGTTTTCACCAGCACCTTGCTGGCCAACAGTACCGCTGGCAGGCGTTGGTAAACCGGGCCTCGACCGATCCATTATGGAGGGAGTATTATTTGAATACCAGCTTGGTTTGGTGTTATACTTAACAGTTTAATGTGATATACTTCAGTTGTATTCTTAAAGATGTAAACCTCTGTTTTTGGATGCCATGTTTGATTCATTCCATATTCTTTCCCCACTGGAATTTTTGTAAGAAAAACCATTCAGTGTTTTAGCATTCTTTACTTGCTCCTCTATATGCTATTTTTCATTGGTTCATCCCATTCCCGCCAACTATTCAAACGTAATGGCGGCCACACATGACATTTTTCAAGTCTGCCACGCAAGGAAATAAAGAAGGAGAAGGGAAATTGCATAACAAATGCAGACAAGAAGGCAACAGGTGTGAAAATACAAAGCTAAATGCTAAATGTCGTGTTTGATATGGATTGATATGATGTAGGAGGTCTGTAAGAGGCGTCCCTAGACACAATTGGTCATGTCTGCGGGTGGGAAGCTGGATGTGGGTATGTGTCCTGGTTGCTGCATTAGCGCCTCCTCTGGTCGAGTGGGGCGCCTGTTCGGGCGGGAGGAGGAACAGGGGGGAATAGCGTGATAGTCCCACGTGCTACGTCCCCCTGGTGAAACTCCTCACTGTCAGGTGAAAAGAAGCGGCTGGCGACTCCACATGTATCAGAGGAGGCATGTGGTAGTCTGCAGCCCTCCCCGGATCGGCGGAGGTGTTGGAGCAGCGACCGGGACGCCTCGGAAGAGTGGGGTAATTGGCTGAATACAATTGGGGAGAAAAATGGGGGGAAATTAAAGGGAAAAAAAAGATTGTGCTATGAAGGAGTGGCGGAGGAAGTGGCATACCTCTTGTAAACACAAAATGTGTCCCTTCTTGTTGCCTCTGGAATTGAAGTAAAAACTCAGGGAAGACACCATATAACCACAGGCATTATTTTGAAAGCATCGACACTGTGTGCAATAGAAAAGCTGTGTACCTCTGCACATGGGAATCACGGCCATTGATTTTGCTATTAATTAGGTAGTCCAGATATTGTCCAGATACTTTAAGGGCTATATCTAAGGGAATCACAGACCGCATCCCTCTGCCATAGTCTCCTTATCACGTACACATCTGACCGTAGGCGTGAACAAGTGACAGTGGGGACACTGAAATGTCTGTCAGCGTATGGAGATGAATGTTTTTCTGCCTCTGCACATGGTCTAATCTGCCTTGCCTCAGCCCCTCTTACATCACACTACGTGCCCTGGAGCCCTCTCTCCACAGAGCAGGCGCTCTGTATTTAGCGCTTGATTCATACACAAACCGCAAGGGAAGGTGCAACGAGTGTGTGTGTTTCTGTCCTCTGCTGCAATTTCCAGCAATATAATCATCTCCGTGCACTCTGACTTTGCCTTTAACAGTAGCATTCGGGGGGGGGGTAGCTTCTGGAAGCCAGTAGCAGCTATATGCAGAGGTGACTGTGGAGGCATGGGAAGACGAGTTGTCTAAAGTACTACTCTGGCACTTTCTGCACCAAAGTAATCCACTTGTGTGGAGAAACCTGGTTTATTCTCTCCTTTTTCCCCTTTTCCCTTCTTTTTTTCTCATATTCACGGGGCAATGCAGATCTCTACAGACAGTGCACAGATGCTCTGAATAATAAGGCGGCGGGGATGACATACCCAGCAGATAAATTCACAGTGGAGAGAGGAACAAGAAATGATTTCTCTCCTTTCTCTCCCATTCCTTCTTTCTGCATATTTCTTTCTTTCTTCTCCCCAGGTTGTTAGAGAGCTCAGTGCTCAATGCTGAAATGAAGGAGGGAGAGATTCTGCCTCCTACCATTCAGAGGCTGATGAAAGGATACAACAAGTACCTCAGGCCTTTCTTTGACAGTAAGGAAAACTGCAGACACACTTGCATGCATGCTCATGTGCACACGCACACACACACACACACACACACACACACACACACACACACACACACACACACACACACACACACACACACACACACACATGAGATGACACTCAGGGGACATTTGTCATAGAGGGAGAGAGAGCGATATGCAAAAATAGATGGGGGGTAGAGAGAGAAAGAGTTTAAGAGAGAGCGAGTGTAAAAGAGAAGGAGAGAGACAATGTGAGTGCGTGTAAGAGTGAAAGAGAGAGAGCGCGAGTGCGTGTAAGAGTGAGAGAGTGTAAGAATTGAATTTTAAAGCAAGTCTTTATTTAACAAAAAAATGAAACAAAAAAACAGACTTGAAATCCCTCCAAACATAAACAATACTTGTCAAAGTACAAACGATCAATAAGCATTTTTTAACAAGCGCAAAAAACAATCATTCACCAATAATTCAAAAAATAAAAAAACAGGTAAGACCCCTTTTATCCAAGGTCTTCAGAAAAAAAACAGCTCATCCTTTATGGTCGAACCCAGCACCCCTTTGTAACACCACAAAGTTGTGAATGTGTCCAGGTCTTTCATTGCCTTGTAATAATTGAAGTCTACTCTTATCCCGGCCTTGACCATCCTGCAAAACAACAGTTCAACATAACATTCTATACATTCTTTAATTCTCTTTTTCCGGCTCACATAGATAGCCATCTTTGCCTGCCCTGCAATGAAGTTTAAGAGTTGACGTTTATATTTTACACGCTGGCTGTATTTGGAACCAAAAATAAAATTCTGTTTGCAGAAACGTTCCCCAGATGATCTAAAGAAGTGTTCTAGTAGCAGAAACAGGGGTGTAAGCCTCACACATTCTGAAAAGCAATGAAAAACTGTTTCTCTCTGGGCACAATAGGGACAGTTGTCATTCACATTAGGGTCTAGCACAGAAACAAAAGCATTGACCGCCACTGTGCCATGCAAGACCTTCCACTGCAGATCACCAGCTTTTTTAATTAACGGTGGTTTGTATAAACCCCTCAAGACTGGCTTCACATTATCCCCCAAGCCCAGCTGGGCTCTCCAGGGTGTATGAGCCCGACCACTCAGTTTTTCTTTATTCAAGATTTTTACCAGCATATTATACATGGTTTACCTTTAAGTACATTCAGCCTCTCATTAAGAACATTTCCCAAATCCAAAAGTGGTCCCATGCAATTTTCCAGATCAGGAACAACCTTTAAAACAGGAAATGGATCCTCACAATTGGGATGAGTAGAACCACTGCAGTACGATGTCAAAAGTCCCCGTTCTATTGCTGTGAGCTGACCGTTCCACTTAAGTAGTACCCGACTAAGGAGGCGTGTAGATTTCACTCCCAGGTGAGATGCTAGAGTGGCAGCGTTGTCAAGATTGGGCCCAGCCAGCTCCACCACCTGACCCAACGTGACGACCTTTGCCTGGCAGAACAGCTTTGATACATTGGGTCCGATGTCGCAGAACGTGTCCATACGCCCACCATACACCCCCGGCTCTTTTAGAAGCCAGCTCAGAGAGTCAGAACAGCCCATTCTCTCCTTCTTGAACATATTCAACACTCTTATGAGCCCACGATAAAAATCAGGCAATCCGTTGAGGTCTGAGTTTTTAATAGCCATTAGAAACAAAGGCAGGTCTATTCCGAGTCCACAACACCGTTGAAGTATTGCACAGGCTGCTGGTTGCCACACTAAGTCTCTAGGCCCAGTGAGCAATCTTTGAATGAACTGGAGGCGGAAGGCTGCACCCCTGCTGGTCAGATGGATCAGCCCTTGACCCCCTTCATCTTTAGGAAGGTACAGCACACTCTGAGGAATCCAGTGCAAGTTGTCCCAGAAAAAGTTCACCAGCACAGCCTGAATCTTGGCCAGGAGGTTGGTTGGAGGATCAACGCATGTTAATCGATGCCATAGCATTGATGACACCAGGTTGTTGATTACTAACATGCGACCCCTATATGACAGTTTTGGTAGAATCCATTTCTACTTCCTAAGACGCCTTTCTACTTTTTCCTAAACATTCTCCCAATTCTTATTTGAAAAAGAGTCATTCCCTACAAACACTCCCAGATATTTCATCCCTCCCCTTTTCCATGTAAATCCCCCAGGTAACATGAGCTTACCATTCAGTCCCTCTCCTACCATCAGTGCCTCACTTTTTCCCCAGTTTACCCTAGCTGATGATATCTGACCAAACTTAACATTTTTTACTAAGACATCAACATCTCTTTGGTCCTTTACAAACTCAGCTACATCATCGGCATAGGCAGGGGGCTTAAAAGTTGCACCGCAACCAGCAAAAGCAACTCCAGACAACTCACACCTCAAATTATGCAACAAGGGCTCAATGGCCAGGGAGTACAACATTCCAGGCAAAGAACATCCCTTCCTGATTCCCCTTTGAACCTTAAAAGGAGCACTCAAACCACCGTTAATTTTAAGTACACTCTCAATGTCACTGTACAAAACCTTGATCGTAGCTATAAAACCTGGGCCGAGACCGAAAGCTTTCATGGTTTGCCACAAGTGCTGGTGTTCAACTCGGTCAAAAGCCTTTTCCTGATCTATGGAAATAAGACCAGTTTCAACTCCCAATGAACTAGAGATGTCCAAAACATCCCTAATTAATGTAATGTAATGTTGTCAGTGATTAACCTACCGGGCACACAGTAAGTCCTGTCCACATGGATGACTTCCTTCATCACCTTTCTCAGTCTGTTTGCTAACACCTTAGCAAAGATCTTGTAATCAGTGCAGAGCAGGGACACTGGCCACCAGGTCTTAATGTCCTGCAAATCCCCTTTCTTCAGCAAGAGAGTAATGACGGCCCTTCTACAACTCTGAGGCAACCGCCCCTCAGTTGCATTGTTCCTCAGGACAGCCAACAAATCCCCTCCGAGCAAAGGCCAAAAAGACTTATAGAAGTCAAGAGGTAAACCATCTATACCATATGCCTTGCCGCTTTCCAGACTTTGCAGGGCGTCATGAAGTTCTTCAGGGGACAGTTGTGCCTCAAGGTCTGTATTGAGTGCTTCCTCAACCTTTTTTAGCCCATCATAGAATGACTCAGCCCCCAGCACATCCTGCCTAAATTCACTCTTATAGAGATCACTGTAAAACCCTGCTGCGTATTTCAGAATCTCAGAAAAATCTGATAGCTGCACACCAGTGTTAGTATGCAGAGAGTGAATGGTTTTTCTCTGCCCATTCTTGCGCTCCAGACTAAAGAAAAAAGTGAGAAGGAGCATCCATATGTGTGGTGTTCAGAAAGCGTGAGCAGACCAGTGCCCCTGTGCTGTAATACCCAGCAGGCTAGCCAAAGCAGACTTTCTGGATTTGAGAGCCTCTACATGGCGTCTGTCTCCTGTTGAATCTGCAAAATTCTGTAGTTCCACCATTTCATCCTTTAGATCTCTCATAGATCTGGCTATGTCTCTGGTGACATTGCGAGTGTACTGCTGGCAAAAATGCTTTATCTGACACTTACCAATGTCCCACCATTGCTGTAGAGAACTAAATTCAGACCTTTGGCTTCTATATTGGCCCCAGAAAAACTTAAAAGCATCTCTAAAGTTATCTTTTAGGAGACCTGTGTTAAAATGCCAGAAATCACTATTTGTTTTAACACTTCGTATGAAAACCGAGCACTGTACAAGAGAGTGGTCAGAGAAACATACTGGAAGTATGTCACATTGTTTAAACATATTAAAATTATGTTTAAAGCAATAAAACCGATCAAGCCGTGCCATGGATAGTGCATTATCTTTTAAACGTGTCCATGTATACTGCCTCTGGGTCCCATAAAAAGCTCTCCAAACATCTTTCAGTTCACTCGAATTAACCAAGCGTGTTAGCCAACTAAGAGATGCAGGATGTGGTTCCTGATGGTTCCTGTCCAGCTTGCAATGCTCTGTACAGTTAAAGTCCCCACCCAGATATAAATACTCCTCACTGTCACATTTACTAATAACGTCAAATAACACATCCAAAAAAAACGAATCTTTCAGGGCCAAGGGTTGGACCATAAACATTTATAAAAACTAGTTTTATGTTTTCATAATTCGCTCTTACTTTCAGTAGCCGGCCTTTGACTACTTCCTCTACCTCAAGGGAGCATAGCAAAAAATCTCGAGAAAAGAATCCCGACCCCACCACTTATATTTGATTTATGACTGAGAATCAATTTTCCAGTCCAATCCCTCTTCCATTCAATTGCATTATCTGCTGTGCTATGTGTTTCTTGCACAAGCAAAACATCTATTTTCTTCAGCTCAACCAGTTTTAACACAACAGCTCTTTTCATGTCATCTCTTGCTCCATTCAGATTTAAAGTGCCTAATTTTATATTACACATGAGAGCGGGGTTGAACTGTGACAGAAACAAGCTTACACTAAACAAAAAGATAAAAATACCCAAACTTGTCTTAAACATCATCATGAAGTTGCAATTTTACTTTCTGTACAAGTTTTTTTCAGTCTGAAGACTTCCTGCTCAGTAAATGTGTTCACCTCCAAGTCCCCTGTGTTTTTCATAACTGAGTCAATAAAAAGCTGCAAGTCTGGAAAGTAATTTTCCACCTCGACTACCCTCAAACCCTTGGTAACCTGCAAAAACTTCCTGATTTTCAGAAAGGCATAGCTCCCTTCCGTGTCCACCTGTGTATGAGGAGAGGAACCTAACTGTTATAGTGGCCAATGTCTTCTCTGGGCACCCACTGATACAGACACAGACAAAGAACTCCCAGATAGTGTGAAGAAAAAGGTTTAATAGTGGATGCTGGTCTTGCCGGTCTCACTGGTCTCACTGGCGTGTGGAAATCCAAAACGGAGGCTGGGAGTTGGAGAGGCACCAAGTAGGACAAGGCAGGCGGACGGGAGGCTGGTCGAGCAGGGCAGAGATGGGTCATGGGTCAGGACGGCTGGAGACAGAGCAGGAGCAGGAGCAGGAGCAGGAATGGAAGCTGGAGTGGATGGTCACAACACAGAAAGGGAGTACAAAGAGCACACAGCTGGTACAGAGACAAACACAAACAAAGAGCCAATGCAACTATACCACAAAGGTAGGCAGACGATCTGGCGACGAGTGGTAGAATGAACCAGATTTTATGGACCAGGAGAGTAGGTGATTGATGAGGCTTGATAGAAGACCGGTGTGCAGGTGATTAGCTCCAGCTCCCGGCCAACCTCCAGACAGACAGACAGAAGGGGGGGGGGGACCAGCAGCACAGACAACAAGGAGGAAAACAGGGAGAAAACACTAGGAACCCTGACACTAACTCACAATCACTTTCGCCTGTGTTCTCCTCAGACAAAGAGGAGGATGGCTTTTTATCTTTTGAAGCCCTCTTCGCTTTTAAATTTTCCTGTCTACCTTCAGTCGGCTTCCTTGTAATTGACTTTTTTGATTTTATTTCATCATCCAACATAATCTCTGCCTCTTCCGCGAGTACAGACTCTGCCACTCTAACAGCAGTCTGCTGTATTTGCGTCCTCCGACCACACTTCGTATCTCGCCCAGCCAATTTGCTGTGATCCCTGTTCTCACTGCTTTCATCTTCCGTTTCATTCTGTTCAACCTCCCCTACCTGCTCATCATCCTGGCCATCAGCTGTGACCTGCCCAAGTTCTCTTACCTTCTCAGTGTGCTCAACTTTTTTTAAAATGCTCAGCCTGCACACCTCCTTCTCCTGCCTGCTCAGTCCGCCCATTTTCCTTATGTTCCCCAGCCTCGGTCTCTTTCTGTGTCACCACCTGGTCTGTTTCTCCCGCCCCTCGCTTCCCAGCCTCCTGTCTGCCCTGTGCCGACTCAGCACCGCCGTCTCCAGCAGGAGAGGCGCCGCTCGCGGCGGCATCAGGGGACGATGGCGGCCCTTGAGGCTCAGACCTACCCTCACTCCTTTCGGGACAAGACCTTACTAAATGCCCCTCTGACCCACAGCCAAAACATTTCATCATACCGGATGTAACAAATACAATATAGTCAAACTCATCAATCCTGAATTTCAGCTTCAGATCCAAATCCTCTGCATTATCTTTCAAAATCATGAAACCTGGCCTCCTATGGGACACAACGTGTTTCAAGTGAGGAGACTGGCGGGGACACTAGTTGTCTGTATCTTGCAAGCTCCTTCTCAAATGCCGCGTTACTCATGAACGGGGGAGCATTGGAAATGGTGATTCTCTTGGCTGGGTTAACCAGCGGCAGAACGGGAGTCAACATGTCCCTAATCACCACACCGCTTTCCACCACCTGGTTGACTTCATCAAGAAACATGACCGCTGCACTGTTGATTCTGGACGCCGATTTGATGCTTCCACAGCCCACATGCTCACCTACCGCGAGGCGGCGCTCCTCCACCCAGCATTTGACCACCGGAGCCACTTTAAATCGTGTGCCGGCGTGTCACCTTCTCAAACGCCGTTCCTCCACCTCCCACAGCGGCCATATTGCCCCGCCGGGCCGGTAGCATCGCTACCGAAAATAAAACAACTTCGCTTAAACCTACCACCGAAAAAACTAACGAAAATAAACAACAACAAACCCACAGAAAGCACGTGAAAAGGACCAGACAAAAAAGTCCAAGTTTTAGAAACTCACTCACACCGAAGCAACACGCTGCTACTCCGCACACTCACTCGCACTTCCGCTCAGAGAGAGAGAGAGAGAGAGAGAGAGAGAGAGAGAGAGAGAGAGAGAGAGAGAGAGAGAGAGAGAGAGAGAGAGAGAGAGAGAGAGAGAGAGAGAGAGAGAGTGAGGGGGAGAGAGAGAGGGAGAGAGAGTGTAAGAGAGAGAGAGAGAGTGAGGGAGAGAGAGAGAGACAGAGAGCAAGGGAAGAGAGAGAGAGTGAGAGAGAACCAGAGAGTGTGTAAGTGAGAGAGTGAGAGAGAGTGTAAGAGAGAGAGAGAGAGTGAGGGAGAGAGAGAGAGAGTGAGGGAGAGAGAGACAGAGAGCGAGGGAAGAGAGAGAGAGTGAGAGAGAACCAGAGAGTGAGTGTAAGACAGAGCGAGAGAGAGAGAGAGAGAGAGAGTGAGGGAGAGAGAGACAGAGAGCGAGGGAAGAGAGAGAGAGTGAGAGAGAACCAGAGAGTGTGTGTAAGTGAGAGAGTGAGAGAGAGTGTAGGAGAGAGAGAGCATGTAAGAGACAAAGAGAGAGTGAGTGAGTGTAAGACAGAGCGAGAGAGAGCGAGGGAAGAGAGAGAAAGCGAGAGAGAGAGAAAGAGACAGACGGAGAGAGAGGGAGAGAGGGAAAAGAGTTGCAGAGCATCCATTTTTACGTCTGGGTCTCTTCTGAGTGTGTGATTGCTTGCCTCACATTCAGCCAACCCAAGATTAGCATATTTTATGCGAACCAGTGATTAAATATAGCCTCAGCGTTTACCTTGAAGATAATTACACAAGCTCCAGTTGCTTCGCTGTATGTGCATGCTGCGATGGCAAATGAAGCCAAGTACATTTTCACTTTTTTTTTCAGAGATTTGTACCAAAAATATTTACAGAGCAACAAAAGATTAAAATGCAGATTAAAAACAAGAACGGCTACACTGCAAATTTCAGATATAAGGCCATAGGATGTGTGTGTGTGTGTGTGTGTGTGTGTGTGTGTGTGTGTGTGTGTGTGTGTGTGTGTGTGTGTGAGAGAGAGAGAGAAATTGAATTTTGAATTTTTAAACAAGTCTTTATTTGACAAAAAAATTAGCAAAAAGAAAAAAAAACAGATTCGAAACCTTTTTCACAATATAAACAATGTTTGTCAAATTACAACCAAACACTTAAACAGGCATCTTTTAACAATCCCAAAAATAATCATTCAACAACAACTCAAAACATAAAAAAACAAAAACAAAAAAAACAAATAAACGGATAAGGCCTCTTTTATCCAAGCTCTGCAGCAAAACCCAGCTCCTCCTCTATGGTTGAACACAGCACCGCTTTATAACACCACATGGTTGTGACTTTGTCCAGATCCTTCATTGCTTGGTAATAATTAAAATCCACCCTTGGCCTGGCCTTGACCATCCTGCTAAACAACAGTTCAGCATCACATTCTGCACACTCTTCAATTCTTTCTTTTTTCTTTTTCTTTTTTCCCGGCTCACATGAATAGCCATTTTTGCCTGCCCTGCAATGAAGATCAAGAGCTGGCATTTATATTTAACACGTTGGCTATATTTGAAACCGAAAGTAAAATTCTGTTTGTAAAAAACGTTCCCCAGATGATCTCAATAAAATGTCTAATAGCAGAAACAGGGGTGTCCTCGGAGGTGCAGTGGTTAGCGCGGTCGCCTCACAGCAACAAGGTCCTGGGTTCGAGCCCCGGGGTAGTCCAACCTTGGGGGTCGTCCCAGGTCGTCCTCTGTGTGGAGTTTGCATGTCCTCCCAGTGTCTGCGTGGGTTTCCTCCGGGGCCTCCGGTTTCCTCCCACAGTCCAAAGACATGTAGGTCAGGTGAATAAAAGTGTGTGTGTGTGTGTGTGTGTGTGTGTGTGTGTGTGTGTGTGTGTGTGTGTGTGTGTGTGTGTGTGTGTGTGTGTGTGTGTGTGTGTGTGTGTGTGTGTGTGTGTGTGTGTGTGTGTGTGTGTGTGTGTGTGTGATGGCCTGGCAGCCTGTCCAGGGTGTCCTCCCGCCTGCCGCCCAATGACTGCTGGGATAGGCTCCAGCATCCCCGTAACCCTGAGAGCAGGATAAGCTGTTCGGATAATGGATGGATGGATGGATGGATGGATGGATGGATGGAGGGGTGTAAGCCTCACACATTCTAAAAAACAATGGAAAACTGCTTCTCTCTGGGCACAATAAGGGGCAGTAGTCATTCACATTAGGGTTTAACACAGAAACAGAAGCACTGACCGCCACTATGCCATGCAAGACCCTCCACTGCAGAGCACCACCTTTTTTAATTAACGGTGGTTTGTATAAACACCTCCAGACTGACTTCACATTCTCTCCAAAGCCCAGCTGGGCTCTCCAGGGTGTATCGTCCGACCACTCAGTTTTTCTTTGTTCAGGATTTTTACCATCATACTGTGCATGGCCGTACGGTGATATGCGACAGAAGGGTACCAGCAAGAGTTAAAGGGAAGGTTTACAAGATGGTAGTGAGACCAGCTATGTTGTATGGTCTGGAGACAGGGACTGATGAAAAGACAGGAGGTGGAGCTGGAGGTGGCAGAGTTGAAGATGGTGAGATTTTCATTGGGAGTGACACAGAAGAACAGGTTTAGGAACGAGTATATTAGAGGGACAGCTCAGGTTGGACGGTTTGGAGACAAAGCAAGAGGGACAAGATTGAGATGGTTTGGACATGTGTGGAGGAGAGATGCTGGGTATACTGGGGGAAGGATGCTGAATATGGAGCTGCCAGGGAAGAGGAAAAGAGGAAGGCCAAAGAGGAGGTTTATGGATGTGGTCAGGGAGGACATGCAGGTGGTTGGTGTGACAGAGGAAGATGTAGAAGACAGGAAGAGATGGAAACGGATGATCCGCTGCGGCGACCCCTAACGAGAGCAGTAGTAGTAGACTGTATATGGTCGTACCTTTAAGTACATTCAGACTCACATTATGAACATTTTCCAAATCTAAAAACGGCCTCGTGCAATTTTTCAGATCAGGGACAATTTTAGAACCAGGAAATGGCTCTTCAAAATTGGGATGAGTAAAGAGACAGAGAGAGACGGAGAAAGAGGGAGAGGGAGAAAGAGGGACCATTTAGCATTAAAGTGGGGGCTGACTCTGTGTGTGTGTGTGTGTGTGTGTGTGTGTGTGTGTGTGTGTGTGTGTGTGTGTGTGTGTGTGTGTGTGTGTGTGTGTGTGTGTGTGTGTGTGAGAGAGAGAGAGAGAGTATTCAAGTGGAGGCTGACTTTGTATGAGTGTGTGCGTGCATGCATGCATGCGTGTGTGTATGTGAGAGAGAGAGAGAAATGCGACGACGGCGGTAGCGAAATTAGCTTCTAAACAAAAGATTTGTTTTTGTTTTTTAGAGTGAAGTACAATGAAAAGAAAGGTATTCTACTGAACGGGAAAAAAATTAAGAACAAGCTGGAAAACTTTTCAGAAAATATGGACCAGCAGGAAATGTTTTAAAACGAAGTAGTTGAAAAGATTAGCTTTGAAGCTAACTAGCTAACAGACTAGCCAGTGAAACTGAAGAGGAAAGGACCGCTGTAAGGACACACATAATCCTAAAAGGAACACATCCGGCGACAGGACAAGACAGGGAAGAAAATAAGAGTTTAAGAGAGGTAGGTTTTTGTTTTATCCCAAAATTAACCACTGGTAGATAACCTAGTTAGCCCCGAAGCTAAACTAGCATCTGCGCTGTACATTAGCCACAGGAGCAAACATCTTGTCAGTTGGACAAATGGCTACTCTTGAGGGGCGGAGCCTCAGCAGCATTGCATTTGCATACCCAGCAGACGTAAGCAGTGAGACAGGGAGAAGGAAGTACAAACACGATATACTGAGAGAATTCCCAGAAACTCTTGAGGGCATGTGTGTTTTCAATGGCAAGGTTACCAAAGCTGATCAATCAATCAAGTTGCATTTTATATAGCGCTGTTCTAGCTGCAACAGCTAGGGGTGCCAACTCTTGACTTGGTTGTATTCTGGGAGATCCTTTTTTTGCGGGGGGGGGGGGTTCTGTGTGTTCGGCAGATCTGAATTGTCACGACAACCTATAAATAGCCTCACCACGGTATAGGAGAATAAATCTTATCGCAAAAATGCGCGCACGGACCCGCAACGGCCTGTCCTTTTCAGCACCACACAACAACAACAACAACAACTACAAGTAGGCCTAATAGTCCAGCAATAAAAACAACCTATACATAAACTGCTCAAATGTACTTATACAGAAACCCAGCAGAAATGTACAATATAGTTTTCTTACCTTATTGCTGTCCCGCTAGCTCCCTCCACTTGAATTTGTACTTCTCCTGACGTTTTGCTGCGCGCAACAAGTCCGGGTTCTTTTTCAAATACTCATAGAACTCTCCACAGGTCATGCAGAAGTTGAGCAACACTTGCAGTTCGGCTTTAACCGGATTCTCGGTCATCCGAGTTCGCTCCTTGCTCCAGAGCTGGGTCATGAGGCTGAAGACCCTCTCACAGTATGCATTCAGTATTGGGATGGAGAGTGCAAAGGAAATCAAGTTTCTTCATTTCGCTGCTTCCCTCAGGTAACCGTCTCAAAACCTGCACCCATTTCTGGGCCACAGAAGATTCCTGTGCAATCTCATCCTGCACTTGCACCACAACGCAGTATTCATCATACAGTCTTTCAGTGTCAGTGTCCAACTGCAGGCCTGTAACCAGAGTCTCGATTTGAGGCCACATCACCGGGCTACTGAGAGAGAGGACAGGCATTAGTTTGAATATGGAGCCTTCATAGTCATACCATTTCTCCAGGTAAGTAATACAGTTTGTTGCAGCAGCCTCTTCTCTGAACTTCCTCGCGTCCGCTGAGGAGAGATTCCCCAGAATGACCTCTGCAGATCTTCCGTAGAACCGGTCTCGTATTCTCTGTTTGAGTTTTGAGCGAAGGTCTTCCATGAGTGGATGTAGAGGTGCTGTTTGCCTCATTGCGTTCCAGGTTTTTGACAGAGCTGTGAAAGATGACCATCAGGTTGTGTAGGAAATACACATAACACAGCGGGAGCGACTCCGGTTCCTCGGCGGAGAAAGCTTCTCACACTGTTCTGTTGCATTGGTCTTCTCCTTCAGACATGAAGTATTCACGTAAAGCTGGCCAGCTGTGAAGGGTGTGCTCGACTGCAGGCAGAAGTGATAACCACCTTGTGGGTACATGTCTTAATACATCATGGTACTCCATTTCAATGAACTCAAAAAAGGAGTTGCTGCGTTTTTTGCTGAGGAAGAAAACTCAGGGTATATTTTCAGTATGAGTGTTTCCACATCGAAGCTCATTACTTTCATCGCCTTTTTTAGGCAATTGTGAATAATGTGGCACTTGCATCCACATTGGGTGAACCCTGCATTCTTCTCTTTGAGTAGACGGAGTTATGTTTTCTGAAGTTCACGGACGCATTGTCAGCCACATAACCACATTGTCTGTACTGAGCCCATTCTCATTCAGAATAACAGCAACGCGTGTCGCAATTGCTGCACTGCTCTAGTTGTCGTCTTCGGCAAAGTCCAACAAGCCATGTTTTATTCCCTCTGTTGCTGAAAAACATCGCACTGCCAAGGGGAAGAACTTCTTGTTCCCCTTGTTTGATGCATCGGATGCGACTGAAAAGAAATGTGCCGCCTTTAAATCCTTCAGCAATAGCGCCTGCGATTTGGGGGCTAAAACACCCTCTGTGATGCTACTGGCCTTGGTCCTACCGCATGAGATTTTCTTAGCGATGTCAGAATCGGGAAGGACTTTTTGCAGCAACTTGTTCCTCCAGTCCAGGCTAGCATAGCTTAGACCAGTGGTTCTCAACCGTTTTTAGGGTCCTGGACCCCCTGCGTATTTTTGATCTACCCTGAGGACCCCTCCACCTGATCGTGGGGGAGGGGGGTTGCAATTTGATAGAAACAGTAGAAACTGCATTTTAAATTGCATTATAGCATTTATTCACTTTTTGGGGCAAAAATAAGAGCTTTCAGTTGTAACTTAGATATAGTTAACAAAACAGAATTCTTATGCAGTAACTTTCAGATATATGTAACAAAACAGAATATGTATTCAGTAACTTTCAGATATATGTAACAACAGAATTTTTATGCAGTAACTTTTAACAATGCAAACGGGAGCGAGATCTCTTATTAAAATACAATAAATTACACTTGTGAAACAGATGTAATTAGAGAAAAAAGTTCTGTTACCCTTTATAGTTTAGGTAGATAAAGGTCTCAGTCACATTTGAGTAAAATAATCCTATTTCTATAAATGTCATAGGATCTCTTTTTTTAAAGATATTTTATTTTCACGGACCCCTTGCAATTACACCACGGACCACTAGGGGTCCGCGGACCCCCGGTTGAGAAACACTGGCTTAGATGGTGCAAAACCGAATGCTACACCTGTCCTACCTCGGCGGCGATTATGAGATCTTCTTGGGATGAGTCCCTTTTTGCAAAAACAGAAGTTATTTGAGGTGTTCTCTCCTCTTGTTTCTCAGCATCTCTATGCTTCTGGCTCTCAGCATGAGTCACCAGTGCTCGTTTTCCTGCATATTTTACAGAGAAACTATGGCGTCACAGCTTGCCTTCAGCGGTAATGGCATCAACTTTTCATACCCAGTTTTTGAAACCCTCTTCCTCGCACCACTTGTCTTGAAAATGGCAAAGCTATTTCTTTTTCTGTGGTTCTGCCGTGTCGATCGCCGTTCGGGTTAATGTTAATTGCAAGCATAAAATGCTCTCTGTAGCGAGAGTACTATCTAACGTTAGCTGTAGACTAGCAATGACATGAATGTCATCAGCCAGTGCTGATAACATTTTGAGTGAGTGGTTTGAGTGTTTAAATATCACAGCACCAGTCTTCATGATAAGAGTCACGCTCAGTAAACCCGTCGATATCAATTTTAGCACATTTTTAAATTTCAGATGGCCAAAAAAATCTCCCGGATTGGATTTGCTGCTGTCCGGGAGACTGGGGCCAATTCCGGGAGACTCCCGGCCAATCCGGGAGGGTTGGCAACCCTGGCAACAGCCGATTTGCTCTGATCTCCAGCTGATCTGCTCTTCTATACAGAGCGTCCAAATGCCTGGCACACAGCCCTCTGCTCAGCCAATAAGCCACTGAAAAATAAAGCCATGAGACAGCTTTACTTGGACACTGTCCCTAAATTCAACATAAACATTTACAACAATGGAACTGTAATGATTCAGGGTTCAGAGGACAGTCTAGATGTATTTGAAATTGATTTTACAAACCTAAAATCTCTTGCTGAGTGGGAGAAAAAAATCCCCGCCTCAAACAGCAGCGTCAGTCAGACTCAGAGCCACAGCCTTCAGCCCACAAAGAGCCAGCCCCTCTGCCCCCTCCTTGTGCCTCTCTGCCTTTCCCTCCTCCCCTATGGCAGGCACATCTCTGTGCACTCCTCAGACCCCCAGAGCACCTGTGTCTGTGCAACACATCTAGGACTGTCTCTCACTGCTGGAGGTCGAGATCACGGAGCTCAGAGAAGACAAACTCCATGAGGGTGATACTGTCCAGCAGCTAAAAGAAGAGCTAAGGCTATTCAAAGAAGAGACCAGACTCACAATGACAGAGCTAGGTGACAACATAGGTGCACTGTGCTCTACAAGACACTCTGTCTAGAGTGAGAAAGGAGCTGGAGCAGAGAGAGAGAGAGAGAGAGAGAGAGAGAGAGAGACATTAAAAGTCTCAGTCAGCAGCTGCTCAGCGTGACAGCAGCAGAGCAGCCCCAGAGCCAGACCGCAGGCTCACAGACAGACAGTAGCCAAGCAAACCCTGAGACCAGCCAGACCCCCAGCCCCACTGTCCCACAGCCTGACATACTGCCAGCCACACAGCCAGACCCTCCTCAGCCCTCACCTGCCAGACCTCCACTACACACACACAACCTCCCAAAACAGCCATCCTTATTGACTCAAACGGGAGGGTTCTTACACCACCGGAAGCTGTTCCCCAGGCACAAGGTGGCAAAGCTCTGTTGCCCAACCACCGAGAAAGCATTTCAGCTGCTCTGCCAGTCCAGCCTTGACAACCCGGACAACATTATCATCCACACGGACAACCTGTGCTCAAAAGGAGAGGGGGTGTCAGAGGCAGTGAAAAAAAAGAAGGAAAAAAAAAGCACACAGGGTGTTCCCACAGGCAGATATAATAATCTCTACTTTGCTGCCATGAACAGACTTCCCCTGGCACATGATTAATAAAATAAATTTCAAAATCATCAAAGGCTGTGCCCCCATCACCAACATCAGCATCGCCCATCATCCCGCCCTCACACACAAGCGCCTTTATGACGGCTTGCATCTCATCCAGGATGGTGTCAGAATATTTGTAAAAAGCATCAAAGATGCCGCACTCGGCAGGGGCCCACCCACGCACCACTCCAGCAGGGGTCCACCACCACCAGGGACGACTGGACACCTGCCATCCAACAAGAGAGAGCCCAGCTCAGCACGACCCAGTCCAGTGGAGCCTGACCCAGGACGACCCAACCCAGCGGAGCCCATCCCAATGGAGCCTGACCCAGGATGACCCAGCCCAGCGGAGCCCATCCCAGCAGCACCTCATACAGCTCTCCCCAGCAGAGTGAAGCATCACATGGTGGAGCTGAGTTCATGCCTCCCACACAGCAACAGCTCACCTATGCAGAGGTGGTGCACGGTAAATTATGCCCAGAATATTCAGACATCGGAGAGGTCCGGCAACTACTGCAACTAATATGCAGGATCATTGGATAAGCACAGCGCACACACACACACACACACACACACACACACAGCCACAGAGAACATCACACCATCATCTACTAACAGTATGAAAAATACCTTTTCATAGCCCAATTAGGATGTGCTGTAGCAGAGACATGCACACACACACACACGCACACACACACACACACCCCTAATATTTTACATTAGCATTGTTTGTATGACATTATAAAAAAAACATTGTAAAATATGTTGAAAGCTTTGTTTCCATTGTGCTTGACCCTATCTAACATAGCATATTATATTATAGTGATGAAATCTCTCACTGTTAGCTCGTGGAATATTCGGGGTCTGTACCCCTCACTCTTAGGAGCAAAAAGTACAAACCCAGATTTCCTGAGAAATGTTAATGACCAAGACATCATTGTGCTGACCGAAACATGGTGTCGTGCAGATGTGGATACCCACTGCCCCTCTGGCCATGGGGAAATTTTACTGCCCTCGCTTAAGCAAAAACATGTAAAACCTGGCAGAGACTCAGGTGGAGTTATTATTTGGTACAGAGAAGGCTTTGCATCCCAACTAACCCAAATTAATAAAGGACCAACACACATTTTGCTCAAGCTCAGAAAAGACAATATTCATTGTGACAACGACCTGTACATTTGTGCAGCATACACTCCCCCCGTAGATTCACCATATTATGATGATCAATTCTTTAGCAGTCTCCACACAGACACCAGCTATTTCCAGGCTCGGGAATGTGCTGTTGTGTGGGGATTTCAATGCCAGGACAGGCTCAGAGCCAGACTCAGGGAAATGGCCACATATTCAGGCAACCCTCTCTGTACCCTATCCCCCACCACAACAAAGCGAACCAACCCTGATAGTGTTGTAAACAAAAATGGGGAATGAGTTAGTGCACCTCTGTTGAGCCTTAGGCCTGTATATGCTTAATGGTAGGATCAGAGGGGACTCTTTAGGCTGGTTCACTTACTGCTAATCCCTTGGGACTAGTGTAGTCAACTATGCCATCACTGACATGGACCCCTCCTTCATTAATGCATTCACTGTCAGACCACAGACGCCATTATCAGATCACTGCCAGATAAATGTGTTCTCAAAACGAATTGGACAACCAAAGAACATCGATTCAATGCCCTGCGAACTGTTCAAATTAAACCCAACATACAAATGGGCTCCAAACAGCGTGGCTGAATTTAATAATGCAATTAGTTTACAGAGATCACTAACCTCATTAACACATTTCTCCTAACACCATTCCAACCAAACTCAGATGATGTAAACCTGGAAGTTAAACAAATTAATGAAATACTTAATAAATCAGCTATCAAAGCTAACCTAAACAAAGTCAACAATAAGCAGAATCGGAGATCTCAAAAAGAAAAATGGTTCGATGAAGAGTGCAGAAATATAAGAAAGAAATGATATCTTATCAAAAATATCATCAACCAAAGAAAACTGAATTAAGACAAAATACTGTGAGATAAAGAATGTAAACAAACTTTAAAATGGAAAAAAACAAGATCACTACAACAAAACTCCCCGAGACATTTAAGAGTCTTTAAATGAAAATCAGTTCTGGGGAAAATGGATCAATTTGAATTCTGAATAATCCCAGGAATTAGCCGTTCAAAATGGAGACATTTGGAAAAAAAATATTTTGAAAACCTATACAAAGAAATACTGCCAGAAGACCTCTCATCTGAACAAAAACTTATAAAGGTAAAGCTGGAAATACTGGAATCAACTATAAAAAAAAACAAAAAAACAACCAGAACCAATTGACTACCAGATTTCACTAGATGACCTAACAGACAAACTCCAAAGTCTCAAACCCCCCCCCCCAAAAAAAAACAAACGTGTGACCCTGACAACATCATGACTGAAATGCTCAAACACAATTCTCTTGAGCTGCAGAAGGCCCTGCTTAAACTGTTCAACCTGGTTCTACAAGCTGGCTGCTTTCCTGACACCTGGAATAGGGGGCTTATATCCCCAATATACAAGAGCGGAGATACATTTAACCCCAATAACTACCGAGGCATCTGTGTGAGCAGTAACCTGGGGACGGTTTTCTGCTGTATTCTTAACAACCGAATACAGGCCTTCCTTACTGAACAGTGTCTTGAGCAAGAGTCAGATTGGCTTTCTACCAAATCACCACAGTACAGATCACATCTACACCCTACACAACCTAATTAATCAACACGTTCATCAAAAAAATAAAGGAAAATATTTGCATGCTTCATTGATTTTAAGAAAGCATTTGATTCTATCTGGCATGGTGGCTTATACTATAAAATCATCCAAAGTGGCATAGGGGGTAAAGTGTTTGACATAATCAAATCTATATATTTGGATAATAAGTGCGAAGTAAAACTTGGCAGCAAAAGAACACAATACTTCATCCAAGGGCGAGGGGTCAGACAAGGCTGCAGTTTGAGTCCAACCCTGTTCAATATCTACATCAGTGAGTTAGCAGTGTTACTGTAACAATCTGCAACTCCTGGCATCACCCTAAACAACACAGAAGATAAATTCTTGCTCTATGCAGATGATCTGGTGTTGCTGCCACCCACAGAACAGGGTCTCTAGCAGCATCTCGATCTGCTAGATAAATACTGTCAGAACTGGGCCCTGGCAGTACATTTAAAAAAAATTATGATCTCCCAGAAGAAGCCCAGGTGTCAGGAAAGTAGACACCTATTTATTCTAGGTAACACCACCCTAGAGCACACGTTAAATTATGATTACCTGGGACTGAAAATCAGTGTCTCAGGAAACTTTCGTCTGGCAGTGAATGCACTTAAAGAGAAAGCCCAAATAGCTTTCTATGCAATAAAAAGAACATTCTATAAGATAGATTAAATAGATTAAAATCTGGTCCAAAATCTTTGATAGTGTCATCCTTCCCATTGCAGTATATGGAAGTGAAGTGTTGGGTCCACTCAGTCAGCAAGACTACACTAGATGGGACAAACATCCAATAGAAGCCCTGCATGCAGAATTCTGTCGAAAATTGCTAAACGTACAAAGGAAAACACCAACAAATGCATGTAGGGCTGAATTAGGCCGTTTCCCATTGATAATGAATATCCAAAAAAGATCACTGAAATTCTGAATGCACCTTAAATCAAGCCCCCATGACACATTGCAATCTAAAGCGTTCCAAATCCAAGAACTAAGCCCAAAAAAGAGTCCCCTCAGTCAGCTAGTTCTGATACTAACTAATGCTGTAACCACTAACATAGATAAGTTTCAGACTAGCACTGCTAACCAACCACAGATTAGAGTAAACCAAATCATCAAACAATGCAAAAACTCGTATTTGGAACATTGGGACATAGAAACCAAATTACAACACAAATCAGAATGTTATCGGACCCTAAAAAGAGAATACAAATTGGATGACTATCTCTCCACTGTCAGAGATAGTAAGCAGAGACAGATCCTTACCAAGTACAGGCTCAGTGACCACAGTCTAGACATTGAAAAGAGCAGACACAAAAAATATTGGCTACCAAAAGAGCAAAGAATATGTGGTCATTGTACGGCAGGTGAGATCGAGACAGAGATGCACTTCCTCCTAAATTGTGAGACATTCCAAAACAGAAGAGAAAAATACCAGGAGAAATTTGAAAAGCAGATTCCAAATTTTCTATTCCTGGATGAGAAAGAGCAATGGCCACTTATTTTAGGAGTGGGCCAAAAGGCACACCTTGCGGCACAATATGTGTCAGAATGCCATAGCCTAAGGGCAGGTGAGTGACCAAAACACTGTCGATTACTGTTCAAATATGACTCTATCGTTCTACCAGTTCTACCTATTACATTTTCCATTAATTTTAATTTCATTTATGTATCTCGCTTTTTTGTTTAACATTCTATTAACCTCTTTCACTGTCACCTGCTTTGGCAACATTGTAATGAATGCAGTCGTGCCAATGAAGCATTATTGATGAAAAATTGAATTGGACTGAGAGAGTGAGAGACCATCTAGCATTAAAGATTCAAAGGGGGAGCTGCCTGTGTGTGTGTGTTTGTGTGTGTGTGTGTGTGTGTGTGGATGTGTGTGTGTGTGTGTGTGTGTGCGTGTGTGTGTGCGTGAGAGAGAGAGAGAGCGAGAGCATTTAGCATTAAAGTGGGGGCTGTGTTTGTGTGTGTGTGTTTATGTATGAGAGAGAGAGAGAGAGAGAGAGAGAGACCATTTAGCATTAAAGTGGGGCTGACTGTGTGTGTGTGTGTGTGTATGTGTGTGTGTGTGCAAATATTCACTGTGTGAGTGATTAAGTTTGAGGGCATGGGGCAATGCCAGGGCAGTTTTTGGGCGCAAACACTGGGCCTAAATGACAAACTGCAGACAGTAAGTGGTATGATGTGAGGGGCAGCATGTAAACCATGAGTGGCAGGAGTAGACCATACAGTTGTAATGCATTCACAGGCCGCAATCCGTCCATCCATCCATTATCCAAGCCGCTTATCCTGCTCTCAGGGTCGTGGGGTCGTATCCCAGCAGTCATTGGGCTGCAAGCGGGGAGACACCCTGGACAGGCCGTCAGGCCATCACAGGGCCGGGCCTCAATCCAAGGATGTTAATTTTGATCTCCGAATTCTTAATAAGCGGTTTGGGTAATGGATGGATGCATTCTTAATGACTATGAAATGACTCCATCACTCTGAATGAACACAATTATTCTTAGTTTTCTGGACTCATTGTGTAGGTTTACAGCTGATAGATAGCGTGATTTTCATTACATTAAGGGACAGTTCTCTTGCAATATAACGCTCATGTCTAACCTGCTTAAACCTCCCAAAGTAAATATGTCATGTCACATCTGCTGTGATCAACCGTTCATCTGTGTAGCAGTTTCCAGCAAATATTTTACTTGCATTTATTGTTTTGTACTAACAGAATCTGTCACGATGTCATTAGGCTTTGTTTGCCTGCTGTTTGATCAGACTTTGCTGAGGCTGAGGCGTCCGGGTAGCGTAGCAGTCTATTCCGTTGCCTACCAACGCTGGGATCGCCAGTTCGAATCCCCGTGTTACCTCCGGCTTGGTCGGGCATCCCTACAGACACAATTGGCCGTGTCTATGGGTGGGAAGCAGGGGGAAGGGGGAACTGGGGGGAACAGCGTGATCCCCCCCACACGCTACGTCCCCCTGGCGAAACGCCTCGCTGTCAGGGGAGAAGAAGGGGCTGGCGACTCCACATGTATTGGAGGAGGCACGTGGTAGTCTGCAGCCCTCCCCGGATCGGCAGAGGGGGTAATTGGCCAGATGCAATTGGGGAGAAGTCAAGTCAATTTTATTTGTATAGTCCAGTATCACAAAAACAATTTGCCTCAGAGGGCTTTACGGCAAAAGAAAAGAAAAAAAGTTTCCCGAGGCAATTGAAATTTGGAAGCAGTCAGTGGTGCTACATCTGGTCACTCAAATTCACCACTTTGCGAGGAAATAAACAACAGAGACAAACACCACATACACACACACACACAGCCATGCACAATTGCACACATGCCTGCGGTCTCACAAATGCGTGTTCCATATTGCCTGATTTGACACTGCAGTGTTCATTAACAGTTATGACAACACACTCTTCCCCCCTAGCGAAGTGGAGATTGATAAGTAAGACAGAAGGAGGATGGGGATATAAAATGTGAGAAAGCGCCAGATTTCCCCGTTTTAATAGGGAATCAGGGGGAACTAATTCCCCGACGGGCACCCACACAACACACTCTGCAGCTGTGACCAATGATTGCGACTCTTCAGCAAACCTGGCACTCGTGTCTTCCAAATGTGCTGTCCTCTTCATTTCATTTTTGTACATGTCCCTATACATCCCTCTGCTGTCATGGCCCCGGCCGTGCCTCCACTTCTTTCCCTTGTGTTTCCATGTGCTTCCCTTTTCCCCGGTGATCTGTTTCCCCTGTCTCTCAGTGTGTGTGTGTGTGGGATGTGGATGTGGCTTCCTTCCCTTGGCTTCCTCCTGAAATTAGGGCTCATTCACCTTACCTGCTAAGTCTGCACACCTTCCGTCCATCAACTCATCAGTCTATCTGCTCCAGTTTTCCATCCTGTCATCGCCAGGTTGTTGTTTCAGCCACTGAGGGTCGGTCACGACTCTCCTGCCTGCCTGCCTGCCTGCCTGCCTGCCTGCCTGCCTGCCTGTCTGCTCGTTCATCCTCTGCAAACCACGCTCACTTCCTCGTCCATCTGTCCTGCTCACCTCAGATTTGCTATCCGCCATCGCCTCTCCACTTTCTGCCTTGGCCGCCATCCTCATTCCTCTTTATTCCTACAATAAACCCCTTTCGACATTACTTAATTCCATTGTCTGTGTCTACTGAGCATAACGTCTGCATCTTACCACGCATATGTTCACCTGCACATGAACAAACCGCAGACACACGTTTATGGGCATCCAGGTGGCATGGCGGTTTATTCCGTTATCTACCAACACGGAGATCGGCGGTTCGAATTCCCGTGTTACCTCCAGCTTGGTCAGGTGTCCCTACAGACACAACTGGCCGTGTCTGAGGGTGGAAAGCTGGATGTAAGTATGTATCCTGGGCACTGCTCTGGCGCCTCCTCTGGTCAGTTGGGGCGCCTGTTTGGGGGGGAGGGGCTGGGGGGAATAGTGTGATCCTCCTATGTGCTACGTCCCCCTGGCAAAACTCACTGTCAGGTGAAAAGAAGCGGCTGGAGACTCCACATGTATCAGAGGAGGCGTGTGGTAGTCTGCAGCCCTCCCCGGGTCGACAGAGGGGTCGGCGCAGCGACCGGGACGGCTCAGAAGAGTGGGGCCGGATACAATTGGAGTGAAAAGGGGGGGGGATAAAAAAAATATATGTTTATGCTTATATGAGGTGTTATATGTGGATGATGTTCAACCGAAAACAAAAAACAAACTTTAAACTGATTGTTATTGATTTCACCTATTCTTCTAGATGGACCTGTAACAGTGGGCATGAGTTTGGACATTGCCAGCATTGACACCATCTCAGAGATCAACATGGTACGGTAACTCTCACACACCTGTCAGGTCAATTTGATCATTTGCCCAACAGACTGATGAGGTCAGTAGACCCGAGGTTTTGACAGTGAGTTTGCGTCAGCAGCAGCACCACGGTCTTGATAAGCGTGTACGAATGTAGTTTTGACTTCCTTTAATTCCTCCGGGGCTTAACCTGCTTTTATTTTATTGTACAGCTGAAGCTTAATGACAGGGACACATTCTGTACACACTGCATATACCGTCACCCCTGAGGTATATCTCTGTCACCGTGTTACATACATTTTCAGTCTTCTAAAAATCAAACTGTATTTGCTGAGCTGAATAAATATGCGGCACATACAGTGGCTTCAGGCACGGAAGGGCTTAGGGATCTGACGCAAACAACGTTCAACAATGCAAGAAAACCCTCAGCTGACTAATGCAATACCTGTAAATTGGTGCAGCTAGGTTTGCAAAAAAACCTAATCTAATGGTCAGCAAGTCATTCCCAGGCACATCAGACAGACAGTCCAGCAGTGCAGTTGTGACCTTTGAACCTTAATCCCGTAGGACTACACCGCCACCATTTTCCTGCGCCAGCGCTGGACTGACGAGCGCTTGGTTTTTGAGGGCAACAAGAGCCTGAGTCTGGACGGGCGCCTAGTGGAGCTGCTGTGGGTACCCGACACCTTCATCGTAGACTCCAAGAAGTCCTTTCTTCATGACATCACAGTGGAGAACAGGCTGATCCGCATCTTCCCCAACGGGACCGTCCTCTACGCTTTGAGGTGGGGTGCCAAACTTTGTTCTTAAACCAAGTTTTCTGCTTAAATAGTAACAAGTGGGCCAGAGAATGACAGAGTAAATTGAAGGAGAGTCATGGGATGCATTTTATATTATGAAAACTGCACAGTTATGGCTGCACAGTGGCCCAGTGGTTAGCACTGTCGCCTGCCAGCAAAAAGGTCCTGGGTTCAAACCCCGGGTTTGTCCAATCTTGGGGTCATCCCAGGTCATCCTCTGTGTGGGGTTTGCATGTTCTCCCCGTTGTCTGCGGTGGGTTTTCCCCGGGTGCTTCCCCCACCATCAAAAAGACATGTATGCATAGGGTTAATACTCCTGTCTGTGCCCCTGACCGAGGCAAGGCAAGACGAACTGGAGTTGGTCCCCGGGTGCTGCACGGCGGCTGCCCACTGCTCCTAGCTACACAGCTAGAAAGGGTTAAATGCAGAGCATAATTTCCCTACGGGGATCATTAAAGAAAAAATGTCAATTCATTCTCTTGGATATTGGATTTTGAGATGTATAGGACTTAGAAATCTGTCAATACAAAGAGCCATGGGCCAAGGAAACCAAGTACTGTTAGATTCATCCCCTTGTGAGCAAAGTCTGACAGGTGACAATCTCTGAATCAATTTTTAGAAAACAGATTTGCTGGCCAAGTAGTTTTCACATAGGAATTGTTTTCTTGTTCAGTTAATTAAACAGCGCTTTTGGTCCCTGTAAGGAGTATTGGCGTGGCATTTTGATTACTTACTGGATTAAGTGGACATCCTACCAGCAGAATATGAAAAAAGCCGGAGTCTGCTCAGGTCTCATGAAGCCGTGTGATGGTGGGATTTCCATATTCTACCGTTGCCTTTGTGAATCTCTATGTGTCTTTGTGATGTATGGGTGTTGTCCAAGGTCCTTATGTGAATCAGTTCAGAGTGCTAATCTGCCTCGATTCCTGCTGAACCTGGTTTTATACACACAGTACACTGCTGGTTAAAGTTTCAAGGCTGTAGGACTTGAGCTCTTGTGTTTTTGTGCCATTGATTTTTCTTCTTGTTAATTTTCTAGACACAGTAAAATGACAGTACATGACATCTCCTGTACTTAGACCGTCGATTCAGATCAGACAGAAAATGTCATCCAGAAAAACCTTTTTCGGAAATAAAAAATGGTCCTCACTGTCAGTCCTCACTGACTCAACCTCACATAATTAAACAAACAATAGATATCTCGGTAACACCACAATCAATGGATTATGGCAAAATTGCAAACGCAAAAGCATGTGTGTGCGTGTGTGTGTGTGTGTGTGTGTGTGTGTGGGCAGAGTAATTAGGCCTGTGATGTGCTCTTGTAACTTGGTGATTGATATACTACCTTTTCATTTGTGGAGGTGGTGGATGGCGTATAAGTGTGTTTTCAGGTTGAAAACCTCTGACGCTGCAGTCGTCTCATCTCCCCTATAAACCCTTCAGTGCTTTGGAATTGAACGGTCCACCGTGGGGAAAATGTGACGGCATATCTCGTTCGTTTATCTGCCTGTGTGCGCAACCATCAACATCAGCATTCTGTCCAGCAGCCCAGCAGCAGAAGCCAAGAAAGGCCCTCAAAAGTGCTTTAGCACTGCAGTCACACTCAGAAAGAAGTTTACTTGTTTTTCTTCTCTTTTTTTTTTAGCGATTGTAGGATTGGACAATATTGACGAAATCAAATATCATGTTCATTTTGATCGAACGCCTCCATATCCACAATGTGATGATGTTTTGGGGATGGCAGTTGGTGCTTTCATAAGATATTCACATGCAAGGATATTATGAGAAAAAACCATAAGTAATGACATGATGACCAAGCAGGTCATCGGCTAAAACAGCAGAATAACTTCAGGAAATTGTATCACTTTAGTGTAACACAGTCTTTAAGACCTGGAAATGACAACATTCAGCCAAATTTTTATATATATACGTATATATATATATATCCCCATTTTCTCCTCAATTGTATTTGGCCAACTACCCCACTCTTCTGAGCCGTCCTGGTCGCTGCTCCAGCCCCTCTGCTGATCCGGGGAGGGCTGCAGACTACCACATGCCTCCTCCGATACATGTGGAGTCTTCAGCCGCTTTTTTTCACCTGACAGTGAGGAGTTTCACCAGGGGGACGTAGCACATGGGAGGATCACGCTGTTCTCCCCAGTTCCTCCTCCCCCCCGAATGGGCACCCCGACCGACCAGATGAGGCGCTAGTGCAGTGCCCAGGACACATACCCACATCCGGCTTCCCACCCGCAGACTGGTCCCACCCCCAATTGTGTCTGTAGGGATGCCTGACCAAACCGGACGTAACACGGGGATTCAAACCGACGATCCCCGTGTTGGTAAGCAACGGAATAGACCTCCACACCATCCGGACGCTCACATTCAGCCAAATTTATATCTCGATATGATGACCAAAATCCCAAACCACATTTAGTCCCACATCAAGATATTGATACATCAGTATATTTGCCCAGCTGGAATTGACGGTGTGGCAAACCTTTGGATTTTCATTTAAAGACTGTGAGACAACAGCGAGACAATTAAACATGAGTCTCGTGGGTAAAATGTGAGAGTTGACGGTTATGATGACCTTCCCAAAAAATGCATGTTGTTGGGTGAAGAGCAAGGTGGGAGCGACGGGTGTGTCTCTAAATGTAGGGATGTAGTGCATCACCTCTGACTCTGACATACATGTTTATAACCTTTTTTTAGCTGCTGTGAGACTATATCGAAATCTCCAGTACTACATTATCGATTATGGTGGAGCTGGCAGTGCAGCAGAGCACGACTATATTATTACTTGTTTGTTTTGTTTTTTTCATAAAAAGTGGTGTGGTGACGTTATCTCGGCCCAATTTCTGGGTGATTTTTTTATTATTTTTTTTTTTTTAGGTTGGATATAGTAGGTGTTAATTTGGATATGTGTGTTTTTGAAGTTCTTGTAGTTTGGATATGTGTTTTTGTCTTTGTGTTGCACTGGTGTGGACTGGGGGAAACGATATTTCATTTCATTTCATTTCATGTATGGAAGTACATGAAATGAAATGTCAAATAAAGTGTTCCTGATTCAAAATTCTGTCCAGGCAGGTTTCATCAGCTAGAAGGCATATAGACTTGTTTCCACAAAAAAAAAAATATGATCTTGGGTTGAGTTACACTTTAAACAGTGTTGCATACATGACCACTCACAGAATGATGAAACTCCTTTTGAATAATGCAATACAACCACATCGGTACTGAGGGAGCAAAACGCTGCGGTTTACAGTGGATGGTGCATATACCCTTAAACTGGAATTATGCCATGTGTGGAGAGGAGAAGCTGAGCAGGTAGCGCCAACTGCTGCTATTCACAAGCTAGCAGCAGGAAAGGCAAAAAAAAAAAAAAACCCAGCTCCAAGCATGTGATGCAGTTCTAGCCCATGTCCATAATGAACATCTGCTGAGTTATTAACAGTCCACTGTGCACATCACGAGGCCATACATTCTTTGTCAGATATGATTTTCAACAGATCTTTTTTTTTCATTTGCCATTGGAGTGGAAAGTGATTCTACCGTAAGACCAAGTGTAAGCACTTAAAGGTGCATGAATAGTTATGTGGTATTTGGTTACTTGTCGTCCATTACGTTTCCTGTTTGTGGCCCTTATTTGTTATTGGAAACTATCCCTGTGGATCTTCTATGTGTGTGTGCTGAAGATGTCGGGTTTTCGGCCTTATTTTGTAATACAAACGCGTTTTATGGAAGGGTGGCTGAGCCTGGATTTTTTTTTACAGATGTGCTTAAGATGAATTTAATGTCTTAGATCAGTAGTTACTTTTAAAGCTAAAATCTAGGATTTTTCTCCATTATGTAAATAGTATGAATAGGTATTTTATCCACATGGACTAAGGAGTCGGGCTACATAATGCTATGGGAAAAGGATTTAAACATGATGATGATGTGTCGATGCTTCTGTTGGACAGCTAATCTACCAATTCTCTGATCAATAAAGCAACAGTGTTCCCATATAATTTGATGTAGTGTGGAATATACTAGATTGTCTGTGTTAGTTTTGGTCCGAGACTCCCATTTTTACAAAGGTGGGAATGGTTTACTGCTGAGCTGACTGCACACTACGGCTGCTACACCTTGTTTGTAGTTCTCACTGCCAGAGGGCTGGGCAGATCAGGGAAGTCAAGGATTTCAGCTTTAGCTTGAGTTGAGTATTCATTTTAACCTTAGTTTACTCTCCCAGCTTTCTGTTTTTTTTGTATATGATGATCCATATAAGGGTGGTACAGTGGCACAGTGGTTAGTGCGGTCGCCTCACAGCAAGAAGGCCCTGGGTTCAAGCCCCGGGGTAGTCCATCCTTGGTGGTCGTCTCGGGTCGTCCTCTGTGTGGAGTGTGCATGTTGTCTGCGTGGGTTTTTCCTCTGGGTGCTCCGGTTTCTTCCCACGGTCCAAAGACATGTAGGTCAGGTGAATCGGCCGTACTAAATTGTCCCTAGGTGTGAATGTGTGCAGGGTGTCTCCCTGCCTGCCGCCCAAGGACTGCTGGGAAAGGCTCCTGCATCCCTGCGACCCTGAGTTAGGGTGAGCGGTTTGGAGAATGGATAGATGGATGATACATATGGTTACACTATCTGTTAAGCATGTGGTTGTAACTAAATTGCATCTATTAAAAAGTCAGGGTCTCTTGTTACTATTGATCTCTACATTTCTGTTCAGCAATGTCAGCCCTTGTAGACCTATCAAAACCAACCTTAAAAAAATATAGCATGGATCATGTCTGCTTAAGCCAACATTCTAGGCATCCAGGTAGCATAGCGGCCTATTCCGTTGCCTACCAACACGGGGATCGCAGGTTCGAATCCCCCTTTTACCGTCAGGTGGTCCTACATACACAATTGGCTGTGTCTGCGGGTGGGAAGCTGGATGTGGGTATGTGTCCTGGTCGCTGCACCAGTGCCGCCTCTGGTCAGTCGGGGCGCCTGTTTAGGGGGAACTGGGGGGAATAACGTGATCCTCCCATGTGCTAAGTCCCCCTGGTGAAACTCCCCACTGTCAGGTGAAAAGAAGTGGCTGGCGACTCCACATGTATCGGAGACATGTGTTAGTCTGCAGCCCTCCCCAGATCGGCAGAGAGGGTGGAGCAGTGACTGGGGTGGCTCGGAAGAAGGGGGTAATTGTACGGGACATTGTACCAGACCATTGTGGTGAAGAGGGAGCTGAGCTGGAAGACAAAGCTCTCAATTTACCAGTCAATCTTTGTTCCAACCCTCACCTATGGCCATCAGCTTTGGGTAGTGACCAAAAGGGTGAGATCGCAGATACAAGCGGCTGAAACGAGTTTCCTCCGTAGGGTGTCTGGGCTCAGCCTTAGTGATAGCGTGAGGCGCTGAGACATCTGGAGGGAGCTCGGAGTAGTGCCGCTGCTCCTTCGTGTTGAAAGGAGCCAGTTGAGGTGGTTCGGGCATCTGATTAGGATGCCTCTTGGGCGCCTTCCTTTGGAGGTTTACCGGGCATGCCCAACTGGGAGGAGACCCCAGGATAGACCCAGAACTCGCTGGAGGGACTACATATCCAATCTGGCCTGGGAATGCCTTGGGATCCCCCAGGAGGAGCTGGAGAGCGTTGCTGGGGAGGGAGACGTCTGGAGTGCCCTAGTTAGCTTGCTGCCACCGTGACCCAACCCCGGAGAAGTGGCTGATGATGAATGAATGAATGAATGAATGAATGAATGCATAATTAATGTAATTTATTTTAATTAATGTAATTTTGAATTTTGTGAATGTGTTTTTTGGCGGCATGGTGGCACAGTAGTTAGTCACCTCACAGCGAGAAGGTCCTGGGTTCGAGCCCTGGGGTAGTCCAACCTTGGGGGTCATCCCAGGTCATGCTCTGTGTGGCATTTGCATGTTCTCTCCGTGTCTGCGTGGGTTTTCTCCAGGTGTTCCAGTTTCCTCCCACAGTCCAAAGACATGTAGGTCAGGTGAATTGTCCCCAGGTGTGTGTGTGTGTGTGTGTGTGTGTGTTGGCCCTGTGATGGCCTGGCAGCCTGTTCAGAGTGTCTCCCCGCCTGCCACCCAATGGCTGCTGGGATAGGCTCCAGCATCCCTGCGACCCTGAGAGCAGGCTAAGTAGTTTGGCTAATGGAAGGATGGATCTCTTCTTAAAAGCTTTCAAATAAACATCCTGAGGCAAGCAGAGTCATAAATGAAGGACTCATTTGGGCATCTGGGTGGTGTGGTGGTCTATTCTGTTGCCTACCAACACGGAGATCATCAGTTCGAATCCCCATGTTACCTCCAGCTTGGCCGGGCGTCCCTGCAGACACAATTAGCTGTGTCTGTGGGTGGGAAGCCGGGTGTGGGTGTGTGTCCTGGTCGCTGCACTAGTGCCTCCTCTGGTCGGTCAGGGCGCCTGTTCGGGGGGAAGGGGGAGCTGGGGGGAATAGCATGATCCTCCCACGTGCTAAGTCCCCCTGGTGAAACTCCTCACTGTCAGGTGAAAAGAAGCGGCTGGCGACTCAACATGTCTTAGAGGAGGCATGTGGTAGTCTGCAACCCTTCCTGGATCGGCAGAGGGGGTAGAGCAGTGACTGGGATGGCTCGGAAGAGTAGGGTAATTTGCCAAGTACAATTGGGGAAAAAAAAGGGGGGGATAAATAAATGAAGGGCTCGTTCACTTCTGTTGTCACAAACTCTTCAAACCAAGTAGATGGTCCTGGGTACTTGTTAAAAAAAACTAACCCGCCCACCTGAAGAGCAGGCAAAATATTTTCAGGCCAAGTCTTTTCCCTTTGAAGGCTTGCGCACCACTGTCCATTTAGTTTAAGCACTTCACTACAAAGCAATGTGCTGACCTGTCCACTATTATCTATGGAAGTTGGCCTGATATTTGCGGTGGCTATATCAAGGATGGGACCACTGGTATAACAGAAAGAGTGGGGTGCAGGCATGTCTGGGCTGGAGCTCACTGGTTATTATTTATATTGCTTATGTTACATATGTTGATGTCATGCTTATGTCCATATTTTATTTTTTGTCTTTAAAGTAAAGCACATTGAGCTTACTTGTACTGAAATGTGCTACATAAATAAATAGTCATTGCCATTACCACTACACTACTCTTCATCATGGTTGGGAGCTCATGGCATGTGTGCATACTTGACTGTGATGCCACAATGTGCTTGCTTTGATTCCTGCTCATATTTTGAACACATTCATGATGTATGACTGTACCACGGATTGTCATTGACTTGAGTGTGTCGCTCTTTGTAAGTGGGGGGCGGGGGGGTGTGTATGTCTGTGTGTGTGTGCTATGCAGTGTGTGTCTTGGGCTTCATGGATGTTTTCCTCCATACTATATGGAGCCTCATTTCCTGTGGGCATTATTGTCTGAGGAAGGATGGATGAGAGAGGCGTGTCACGGTGTCCGAGGGTATGAGAGCAAGGCGGGAGCGGGGAGAACAAAGCCGGAGGTGAGAGGCGAGGATGTGAAGAGGGTTGGCGTCCACGGGGAATGGAGTTGTGAGAACGACAGAATGGAGTGAGAAGAGTTGTGGGGCTGGCGCAGGGAAAGGGACAACTGCGGTAAATGTTTCAGAAACACCAGGGGGAATACATGGGAAAGCACTGAGGTGAACGTACGGATAAATAAAGACTGCAACATTAAAAGGGAGAAGCGGTGGATGTAAAAATTCCAGTTTGCAATTTTTATGGTTTGGGACAGTCCAATCCATGTATGAAGGACATTTGAGAGGAAAATCCTTTGTAAAGCCTCAAACCAAGGAGAAAATGCCCAGACGTGATATATATAATTAGGTATACAATCTGGAGGTGCTCTGTCGACTATGAATTTGTGGGGAATTTTTGCAATGGCATGAACATGAATGGCATGTTTGGATTTTTTGGAGAGATTAAGGCTACTTTTACAGGATTAGTTTCAAATATATTTTATTGAGCCAAATAAGATTATGCATACGGTATACTGTTGTCAACTCTGATTTTCATTTATATAAGAATTATAAAATTATACTCATGTACATTCACAGGTTTAAAAATAGATATAAAAGATATAGGATTGTATTTTGAGATTGGAATAATATCAAAGATAAGCAAATTAAAAAGAGAGAGGAATTTTTTTAAAATAAAATAGTTACATAAACTGAATAAAATAAAAATTGACTAAAGATGAATTAAATGTGTATATACTAAATACAAGAGATAGAATAAATCAATCTAAGAATAGGAACATAACTCAGATAAGGCAGTCTAGGAACATGAATTTCCGACCTTTAACTTCCCCCTTAGTCTTCCTAAACCTCTCCTGTTTCACTGTCCCCTACCCTTCTCTCACTCATTTACTCATTAAGTAAAATGAAATGGTGTATAAGTATAGGCTACAACTCAGAAATTTCCAAATCGTATTTATAGTGGGAGTCTGCCCTATAAAGAGCAGGGTAACCAAATTCACAGAGTTGCTTCAAAATACTTTATAAATGTGGGAGATGTATTGCTGTTGACATGTTAAATTGTGTTGAACCATGTATAGAACTGATTTGCGGAGTTAGACCGTTTTTGGGTATTTGGCTGTCTTCCTTTCGGTGCCATGCCCCCAGAGTCTGATACCAGTGGACGCTGCAGATTTTTACACGTTTTTGAAGCTTTGTTTTATATACTTCGCAACATTTTTAATCATACAGAATTGGCTGGGTGGTTACTGATATGTTTTCCTGGGGTATGGGTATCCCAAAACACAGATTTGAGCTCAGTTACCCGCCACTTTAAGTCTCTCATCCTTTCCGAGTGTAATGTACTGGTTGGATCACATAGCCACATTTTGGATGTAGGAACCGTTGTTTCTTTCCATAACATAAGTACTAGTTTGTTTTGTTTTTTTGCTATGATGAGGCAGTAAGAGAGGAAGTGTGGTTGGGCTGTGGTGAGTCTTCTTAATGCTTCAGATACATCAAGAATAATTAATAAAGATTCTGGTTCTAGTAAAGTATTAATAATTTCTAAGATGTTGTTGAAGGTAATCAGACCAAAAATATGCAACTTTGGGGCATGAAAAAGAGTAGCCTTCGAGGAATGACATTTATCACACATGGGTGATATGTTTGGACATATGCTATATGTTTTTAACCTTGGAGTAATGGAGTCCATGTACTATTTAAAATTGTATAAGACAGTGTCTGGTGTTGGTAGTGAGACCAGCTATGTTGTATGGTTTGGAGACAGTGGCACAGACGGAAAGACAGGAGGCGGAGCTGGAGGTGGCAGAGTTGAAGATGATAAGATTTTCACTGGGAGTGACGAAGAAGGACAAGATTAGGAACGAGTATATTAGGGGGACCGCTCAGGTTGGACGGTTTGGAGACAAAGCAAGAGAGGCAAGATTGAGATGGCTTGGACATCTGTGGAGAAGAGATGCTGGGTATATAGGGAGAAGGATACTAAATATGGAGCTGCCAGGCAAGAGGAAAAGAGGAAGGCCAAAGAGGAGGTTTATGGATGTGGTGAGGGAGGACATGCAGGTGGCTGACATGACAGGAAGATGCAGAGGACAGGAAGAGATGGAAAAGGAGGATCCGCTGTGGCAACCCCCAACGGGAGCAGCCAAAAGTAGTAATAGTAGTAGATATAGGTAGGAACTTAAATTGTCTTGATATGGTGATATTTTACGAAAGTTGTCTATTGTTGATTGTCTTTCCATTACAAATCCTATGTAATCTCTAATTTGTAAATCAGGAATCGGGAACACTATTTGTCATTTCATTTCATGTGAAACAAAACAAAATGCCGTTTCCCCCAGCCCACAGCAGGGCAACACCAGGACAAAAACACACCCAAAAACTCTAAGAACTACAAGAACACATATATCCAAACTAACACATATATCCAAACTAAAAAAAAAATAAAAATAAAAAAAATCACCGTCCAAGGGAACAAACGCCAGCCAGGATGACTGTCAGAACTACTGGTTTGCATGGGCTAGCAGTTAGCTTAGCCTGCCTCGCTTCCACGTCCTGTCAGACCACCCTCGGTGTTTCCTCCTCGGGTGCAGCCCCAGGCAGGGGCCGTGGCCCCTGGGCCCACCAGACAAAGCAGACCAAGCTCTCCCATCAGATTCAGCGCCAGCTCTCCCATCCAGACACCTTCGGCACACCTCCCCGCACTCCACATGATGACATCAAAAACACCACAGTCAATGCCAGATAAGGCCGCCGCCAGACTGCCCTCGGCGTTATTGGAACTGCCATTCTGTATGGGCTAGCAGATAGCTTAGCCTGCCTCGCGTCCGCATCCTGTCAGACTGCCCTCGGTGTTACCTCCTCGGGCACAGCTCCGGGCGAGGCAGTGGTCCCTGGGCCCACGATGCAGCAGACCAAGCTCTCCCAGCCAATCCAATGCCAGCTCTCCCAGCCATCAAATGAAGACAAAATTTAGACGCAGACGTGGACAAAGACACTGCATGGGTGGTACTAGGTGAGGCCACTGCAAATGTGAATTCGCGCCGCCATCTTCACACAGCAGTACTGGGTGAGGCTGCTGCAAATGTGAATTTGCGCCACCATCTTCCCACACCGGAAGCGGGCTAGTATTAGAAATATCTGAAAAATTTGCTGGTTGGGAGATTAAATTTCTTTTGTAGTTGTGCGAAGGTGGCAAATGGACCCTCAATATATACATTTTGGACACTATGGATTCCTGAGTCACTCCATGTTTTTTTTTGTGATGGTAGAGTGAGGGATATATTTTTAAGACTGAAATGGGATTTAATTTGTTTCCATATACGTATTAGGTTATCTATGATAGGATTATAGTTCCCAATTAACCTGTTCACCTGTGGAATGTTCCAAACAGGTGTTTTTTGAGCATTCCTCAACTTTCCCAGTCTTTTGTTGCCGCTGTCCCAGCTTTTTTGGAATGTGTTGCAGCCAATATTTGCAAAAACAATAAAGTTTATCAGTTTGAAGATTAAATATCTTGTGTTTGTAGTGTATTCAGTTGAATATAGGTCGAAAAGGATTTGTAAATCATTGTATTCTGTTTTTATTCACGTTTTACACAATGTCCCAACTTCATTGGAATTGGGGTGGTGTGAGGGTGAGATGGGTCTAGATGTATTGCTGCAAGAAATTAATATATTATCAGAATCAGATTTATTGGCCATGTAGGTTTGTACATACGTGGAATTTGACTCCGATTTCGTGGCTCTCTCAGTGTACTTAACATAGAATAACAACACTACAACACAACAATCTTCAGATATATACACAAGGATTGACTATATACTGGCAAAATAAGTGGTGATTGTAGTGTATGGAGGTACACACGAAAGCAAATGCTTTTATTTGCAGTAATATGTATTTTATGTTTGACCTCTGACGCTCGATGTCTATTTGTTGCGTATGTTGTATAAATGTACGCGTGCCACTCTGGTGTGCGCCCCTTGGAAGAAGACAGAGCAAGAGGGTCACTCATGTGTTTTCGCGCCTGCTTAACGCAGTAGTTTTGTAATGTTACTACGGTCTAGCAAATAAAAGAGGTAGACCAAGATACACCTTGATCGTTGTATAATTCAGTTATCCTGTAGCTACACGACAGTGATAAAGTGCAAAGGTGCAGAGAATATATCAGAGATGTTGAAATAGATGTTCGCAGGTTACTTACATACATGCCTGAGGTAGATGGACATGACAGAGCGTACCAGTATACGTACAATGTACAGTACATCCGTCCAACCATTATCCAATCCGCTTATCCTACCCAGGGTCGCGGGGATGCTGAAGCCTATCCCAGCAGTCATTGGACGGCAGGCGGGGAGACACCCTGCCAGTCCATCACAGTACAATACTGTACAGTACATGAACAGTATATACAAAATGGTCGGATTATTGACAGTGTTAAGTGTTAATTTGAATAACAGCCTACAGAAAGAAACTGTTCTTTAGTCCAGAAAGAAACTCTGAGCAATATGAGCTATGAGAGACTTTTTCATGACAAAAAGACAGCAAATTCATCGCATTTGGCCGTAGAGAGGAACTCATGATGGATAGATTTGGAGGGATTAATCTAATCAGTTTGTCAACTGAAGAGAATAAGAATTGAGACATTATTCTGACTATTGTTGATCAATTGAGAAATGTAGGACTCTCTGGCGGAGCTCATGTCATTGTTATAACAGTAGAGTGCATTTTTATAGATTTCGAAATCAGTTTGTAATTTGTCTTTTCTCCATTTCTATTCAGCTCTCTGGCTGTTTCTTTTTGCCATCCTTACTTTTTATTATTTCTCCAAGGTACTTTTGGTGGGCTACGTATCACTACAATTTTGGCTGAAGCAACATGATCAATGATCTCAGACATAACAGTAAAGAAATTGTCCACCATGGCATCACATGATGGCAAGGTGGGTAATGTATACTTAGAAACTTCATTAATAAATATATTAGCTGTATTAGCATTAATGTAAAATTTCTTAATGAATCTATCAATAATCATTTGTTCACAGGAGCATATAACGTCAAAAAATATGCAATAATGACCAGAAATTGCAACATCTAGAACAGCTGTTATTGCAATATCAAGACCTTTGGAAAAGACAAGGTCAAGTGTGTGACCCTTTGTGTGGGTAGACCCAGTGACATGTTTGAAATCAAATGATTCTGATAAATTGATGAATTGTTCTGAGTCTGAGTTGTTGTTATTGTCAACGTGAGTATTGAAATCATCTGATATGATAATGCTGTCAAAGTCAAGTTGTGATTTTAGATAACAGTGTTACAGCCTAGGTGAATGTGCGGACCCAAGGAGGGCAGGAGACAGTGCAGTGGTGCTCGAACCGGTTTATTCGCCTTAGAAAAATGGTCAGCAACAGAAGAACAGGAATAGGGCATGTGGCGGTGACTGAAGGCAGGCTGGCACCTTCCCATGATCTGGGCTGAAGCAACGAGGTCCTGGATCTGGCAATGGGGAGAGTTTGGTCAAAAACAAGCAGACAGGGAGAACACTTTCTCAGGAAACTTCTTCTGTACAGAGTACACTGGCACTACCGATGAGACGGAATTATCTGGCGAGGTGGTGGAGACTGAACCAGGCTTTTATGGAGGAGAGGTGGGTAATTGCACATGGGCATCAGGTGTGCCTCGCTGCACTCAGCCCAGAAGTAGGTCAGCCATGCCTCCATGTCACCGCCCATCCTGCAGGTACTCGAGAGAGGAGGAGAAAAACAAACCAAATACAAACAGAAAACACTCAGACCATAACAAACCGCTCACCAAATGCTTCCAAAAAACCCTGTCCTGGTTTAGGAGGATGATAGACAGTGAGAAGAAGTACAAGGCAATACGGATTTTATAACTAGACCTAAATATTCAAAACTCAGATAATTGCCGATAGATATAGATTTACAGTTTAAAAGTATAATTATATAAAATAGCAACCCCCCTGCCCTTCCTATTAGTCTGAGTGCAATGTACAAAATTGTAGTTGGCAAGTGATGTTTCAGTCAGCTTCTTATTACCAGTTTGACTAAGCCTGACTTTACTGTCAGGATTGTTCAGGAACGGAGTTGCAAATGTGGGCCTAATCAGATTAAAATAGATTTTGCATACTGCATTATCACGTTTGTGTGGTCTATTATTGATTGTGACTGGGGTGATAGAGAGGTGCTCTGGATTGTCACTAGAATTATTTGGGCTGAAGGGGGAAGTGATGGTATAAACAGGAGGCAAAGGGGTCACTAGGGGTGAAAACTGGGTGGCACGGTGGCCCAGTGGTTAGCACCATTGCTTCACAGCAAGAGGGCCCTGAGTTCGAACCCCAGGCCATCCCAGGTCCTTTCTGTGTGGAGTTTGCGTGTTCTCCCTGTGTCTGCGTGGGTTTCCTCCGGGTGCTCCAGTTTCCTCCCACCATCAAAAAGACATGTATGTTAGGGTTAATACTCCTGTCTGTGCCCCTGAGCAAGGCAATGGAAAGAAGAACTGGAGTTGGTCCCTGGGTGCTGCAGCTGCCCTCTGCTCCTATCCAACAGGATGGGTTAAATGCGGCGGCATGGTGGCGCAGTTGTTAGCGCGGTCGCCTCACAGCAGGAAGGTCCTGGGTTCAAGCCCCGGGGTAGTCCAACCTTTGGGGTCATCCTCTGTGTGGAGTTTGCATGTTCTCCTCGTGTCTGTGTGGGTTTCCTCCCGAGTGCTCCGGTTTCCTCCCAAAGACATGTAGGTCTGGTGAATCGGCCATACTAAATTGCCCCTAGGTATGAGTGTGTGTGTGTGTGTGTGTGTGTGTGTGTGTGTGCTGGTGGGGGGGCTGTGTGATGGCCTGCCTGCCGCCCAATGACTGCTGGGATAGGCTCCAGCATCCCCGCGACTCTGAGAGCAGGATAAGCAGTTCAGATGATGAATGGATGGATAGGTTAAATGTAGAAAACAAATTCATTGTAACATGTACAATGACAAAAATAAAGTGGCTTTTTTAAAAACATAAATCAGTGACCGGTGTGTAGTCCAGAGCTGTTGTGGAGTGAATAGCGGTCAGTCAGTGGCGTGAGGCTGTAGTGAAACTGCGTACAAAATGTTTGGTAGAGAATCTGTTGAGATATGGATCTAGAGTTGTGTTAAAATCTCCTCCTATTATCAAGTTTGTTTGAGATATATCTGGTATTAATGGAAAGACTTTTTTTTTTTGAATGAAGGGTTATCTATATTTGGGGCATATAAATTTACCAAGGTCAAAGAAGTATTATGTATTTCTCCTAACACAACTAGGTATCGTCCCTCCCTATCAGTAATTGTTTTATTGTAGGTGAAAGGTATTTCTTTTCTTATTAGAACTGATGTACCTCTTGAGTGATATATATCCTTTATCCATCTTGTTCTTTGCCTGTAATGGGAGTCATTTTAAAGTATGTTTCGTGTAGAAACATTATATCAGAGTTTAATGATTTCAAATGGGCCAGAACTTTGCCTCTTGACTGGATTATTAATTCCTCTAGTGTTTAACTTGTGACTGTTAAACCTATTTTTCCACCTTGAGTTTGATCCCTTATACTGTTTTGCATCTGTATTGTATGTCATACAGAGTTTTCACTGTTAATTTCTGATTGAGTAACACTCCCAACCTAACCTCTCAGTCCCTGCATTTGAACTACTAATCATAAAATTGGCAACAATAACAAAAATAATATCTCTAGCCAATACTAAAATAAGTATGGTGTGAGCTCACTATAGGAAGAAAACAAATTAAAACTGAACTTAAGTAGCTTCCCTGTGGCGTAACTGTTAACCTTTGTTAATCCCTGTTACTTCTTCAGTTTAAATAACTTGACAGTTTTTAAGTATGAGTAACAAAAACAACTCCACAATATTTATATCAGCCAAGTCAATTGTCAGCATTTAAAGAAGATTTTGAATAAACAAATGAGAGACTGGGTCTTGTTATATTCTATACCTATTAATCAGGCTAAGGTGAAGCTTAGTCTGCGTCTGCAAGCAGTTGAACATACTGCAGGGCAATTAAACCTTTAGTCAGCCAACTGAGAAAATAAAGATTAATGGCGATTTTTCAAAAAGAAACAAGAAACCAGCATCCAGAAACAATGAGCATTTGGGTATGTAAACAGTTGCATCAAATACTGAGTAATAAGTACTGTTACCCGTATAGACATAAATCAAAGCTCATTTCCATTTTGTAATAACCGTCAATGTTTTATCTTTAACGTTCATGTGAAAACAGATTGCCGTACATGAACAGGGCCATCCAATTCCACAGACTGTGCCTATGTAACACACTGACAGATGGGAGTAATTCGCACTGATCTATGAAAGCCATTCAGACTATAATCAATTATGTTCAGTCACACTGTAATTTTCCATGTAGCGATCTGGTGATAGAGGGCTAAGGCACTCGGGTGCTCACACATTGCCCGCGTTGACAGAGTTGGTATTAATCTTCCTTCTCCTATCTAGGACTGCTGTTTGACTGTTAATAAATTGGCCGTGAGATAGATGAAGGTGAGGGCATTTTCTGTCTGCACATAATATGAACTACAGCTCCCTTGTCACCTGTAGAATTTAGGTAAGCATTACCTGAAGAATTTAGGGGAAATGTTAGAGACACAGACCTGTCCTCTAACCCCTTTGTATCTTGAACATGGAGAAATAAAATATTTGACCAGAGGCCTTTTTGACACAGAAGTCAACTGAAAATTAATGGCTATGACTCTGTTTTATTGCAAAGCGTAATAGGTGTGTTCATGGTAAATAACATTAGGATGATTCATAGCGATATTAGTTTATGTTAGCCAGCATTACCGGTGTTTCCTAAGTCAGTGTTACTTCTGGGGTGGCTAATATTTAGTATTAATTTCTGAATCACTATAAAGTAACATTGAGTCTTATGGGGAGTGTGATAAGGTTTATGGTTTTCTGATATTAGGTAGTGAGAATTAAGGGGCGATCTTACCATATGTGCTGTCATCTTTTAGCTTTTACATTCTAATTGGGTTAATTTAGCTTGTTAGCTATCTGCTAACATTAGCCTCTAGCTTTTCGAGTTTCATTTGTAAAAGTATTGCATCTCACTGTTCAGTTAAAGTTCATCTTGCGTTGTCGTGTCTGATTGTGTTTCCAAGAGGTGTTCTGGGTAGTACTGGGCTTTTTGGGGATCTGTAAATGAAGTCTGTATGCTGTTGTTGGTCACCAGGGGCCTCTTGTATCAGTCGTTACTATGGGCAAATTTGCTCTTACACACCCATGGGATTTTTTAGCCCTGGAGTTTGTCTCAGAGACCAGTGCAGAATCTGGGTAACTTCTGCAGGGCTAAAAAATCCCATGGGTGTTTGCGAACAAATTTACCCAACAAATTTACTGTAACTTTTTGCCTTGGCATTGGAGGATTTTCATTGCTGCTGCTTTGCGCAAGATGTCTTCCAGATTGTGGTAGTATTGTAGATGTAGTACGAAGTGCCGGTGTGATTCATGTTTCAGGCTGTTGTTTAAGGGTTCTGTGTGCTCTATCAATAAGTGGTTTCTCCTCTAGGGACAGTTTCCTACTGGAGTTGAGCAATAAAGTCTCTTGGTTTTGGCCTTTCTTTCCCCTAGGGTTGTCCAGTGATTCTGATGTTGTGCCTTCTTGAACGGCCTTCCAAATGTTCACATTTTTGAGTGAGATTCTCCATGTCTGAGGTGAGACGAGTCACCTGGCACTGCAGTGTGCTGACACTATCTGAGTGAAAAGTGGATGATCTTTCTATTTCCTTGATAGTGAAGTTGATATTGTCTCAAGCTTTGAGATGGACGTTTGCAGATATTTTTTAGCCGTAGCTATTTCTTCTCTTAAATCCATATATACACTCTTGATACGGGTACAGATACACCGATCGATCGGCTGGTGACCAGAATCGGCTGATTTTCAGCTTGATTTGGCCTTGACCGGTGACCGGCCGGTTAGTCTCATATATATGGATATGATATGGTCAAATTTTCATGCGTGCACCGCATGATGGTTCACATCGCACAAACAGCGGCATAGACAGTAACTTCACAGCCACACACACGCTAAAACAGTACCCAACATCATACTGTGCATTCCTCTACATGTTCTACCATACGCGCTGTCTCCTTTTTTCTCTTACTCTTGCTCTCTCATTACTTAGCGCGCGTGTGTGTGTGTGGTTATGATGTTAATGTCTGTCGGCAAAGATACGTCGAAGAGTGAAGACAAAGTATGTACAGCATCCATTTCAGCATCTCTCTGTTGGAGAGAGGTGGTCATGTTACAATGATTGATTTCTCATCATATGTACCATAGGTATCCTAAAACTGGAAAAAAATGGAAATTTTCTTTTTTTTTAATAACAATTCTGCTGCTTCTCTGTCACCTTTCTCTTTTCAGGATTACCACCACTGTGGCCTGCAACATGGATCTCACCAAATATCCCATGGACAAGCAGACCTGCACACTACAACTAGAGAGCTGTAAGAATGCCTACTTTTTGCTAAAGAAAATCAGACCTGTGCAGCTGCAACCTCAGTACCTACTCATGGCACGACTACTAATGGTACTACTCATACACATGAGTCGGTATGGCAGTGAGCTGGTGGGGTAGCAAATGAAAACCAGTGATCAAACTCTTAAGTTTATCTGATCTTCAAAACAGTCAGTATGTCTATGAGCCTGAGCTTGGATGGACAGGTTGTACCAACAGAGAGGGGAAGAGAGGGGGGTAAGGAGGCAAAATGACAGATTTCCCTGTTGCTAATTCAAGAGGTCAAAGAGCTACTAAAACAATCTAAAATACACTGCATCCGAGTGGACTTCCATCATCCAGCAGTGCTGGAGAATGACGGTAGAGAGCTGTAATGGCACTAATAAGATCCAGTGTGACAGTTGACATCACATCTATAGGTAGGGCAAGGACAGGAGAGATGAAGGAAAAGGGGAATAGAGCAGAAATATTCCTCTGACAATCTTCTAATTGGAAATTAACTGTCAGGTGGCATGGGAGACCAGGCCAAGCTGACTTTAATGACGTTCAAAAACTCTGCTATTGGCTGTAATTGTGTGTGTGTGTGTGTGTGTGTGTATGTATACATATAGGCGAGTATGTGTGTGGTCATGGGTATGCTGCCATACGGCTTCCATTAACCTGCTTAATGTGCAGTTTGAAATTGCTTACTAAAAAAATGAGTAATGAAACATATAAATTTAAAAAAAACTCAAATATCACAAAACAAGTTTATACGCTTGCATGAGGTGATTTTTTTCAGACGATTTGACAAAGCATCCACCCATCCATCCATTATCCAAGCCGCTTATCCTAATTGGGGTCATGGGACGCTGGAGCCTATACCAGCAGTCATTGGGCGGCAGGTGGAGAGACACCCTGGACAAGCCACCAGTCCATCACAGGGCTCACACACACACACACACACACACACACACACACACACACACACACACACACACACACACACACACACACAGTTTTTTGTTTTGCTGGTTGTCCATCATATCCGATGATGACTATCTTCTCCTATTTGTGAGTCCTTTGGTGGCTGAATAGTCCAATCCTGGATGCACAGTTGTGGTTGCAGACCGGGCATGTAAAAGTGGTGCTGGGGGAGGGGGGGGCAGGGGTAGCTTTGCGAGCATGCCTCTTCGCATGCTTTGCTACACGATGTTGTGTGCACTGGTTTTCCATATACTTCACTCCCTGTGAGACGTGAGGGCGCCAGATGGTGCGGCAGGAGGCAAGTTCCTCCAAAGAAGAGGGGTTGATCTGGCATTTTTTGGTCTTTGAACTTCTTTTTCTGCCCACCAGCAGTGCGTTGACCAAGGTGTAGTTGGCCGTAGAGGACTTAACATGGAAGTCGTTGGCTGGGCATGTGAATGACATGCCCAAGCCACCTGAGTTTAGATTCAGATTCAGACAACTTTATTTATCCCAGAAGGGCAATTCAGTTTTTACAATCTACAGACCATACACAAACTCACAGACAAGTGGCAATCATCGTTATGTCAGAGACAATAGACCTATCAGTACATGGGCAAGACTTTCACCCTCATGTGGCCCTGCATGCTGACTCACACGAGGACCAGGCGAAGGGCAAAAATTCATATAATTCAAAAGAATAGAACAATAAATAAACAAATGAAGCATTCCAAGATCAAACAAGGTGTAAACCAACTGTTGTGGTTTAAAACAATATAAAGAATTTATTTAAAATGACTAATCTCAGCATTTAACAGCCTGATAGAAGAAGGAATGAAGGACCTAGAATAGCCATTCGTTTTCCTAGGGGGCGCTTTATAGCGCCGGCCTGAGGGCATTACAGTGAATTAACTAGACAGGATGTGGTCAGATCAGCTAATAATTCCTTTTACTTTCCGGGCCACATGTTTCTTCCAGAGTGAGCACAAGTCTTTTTGCTGGACTTCGATTATTTGGAGTAGACCTTAACGATACTGTTTAGGCTATTCCTGTCCTTCACAGTCAACCCGTTAAACCAACAAATAGAGGAAAAAGTTAAAAGACTTTCAATAAATGACTGGTAAAAAATACACAAGATGGTGTTATAGACATTAAAGGAGTTAAGCACCCGCATTAAGTGAATTCTTTGTTGTCCATGCTTGACAATTAAATCTGTTCACATCGAACTTGAGTTGGGAGTCAAACACGGTTCCCAGGTACTTCTTGGGAACTGTATGTATGGGAACTTGGGAACTTCTTGGGAACTGTATGGACTTCTACTGTATGCAGTTACAAGTGCCGACAGAATGTTTTGAAGGGCTTCTGGTCTGTGGGCTACCAGAGCACAATCGTCAGCATACTGTAACTCAATGATATTCTCAGAGGTCAACTTGGTGGTTGACTGAAACCTCCTGATATTGAATAGGTTACCATCGAGCCTGAAGTCAATGGTGACTCTAGCCTGCTTCCCCATCCTCCTTCGTAACAGTGTTGTAACACAGACTAAGAAGCTATTGAACAGGACTGGGTCTAGCACAGCCTTGTCTGACTCCAGTCTGCACACCAAAGGGCTCAGAACTGTTGTTCCCCACTACCACTTGGGCCATCATTCCTGAGTGAAACTGTCCAAGGATGGTGAGCCACTTGGGTGGACATCCAAATTTCTTCTGGACTTGCCACAACACGTCCCTGTTGACTGTATCAAATGCCTTTGAGAGGTCTATGAATGCTATGAATAAATCCTTGTGCTGTTCCCGACATTTCTGCTGTAGCTGGCATGTGACATAGATCATGTCAACTGTCCCCATATCCTTTCAGAGGCCGCATTGTGACGCTGGTATGAGCCATTTGGCTATTGTTACCGTTAGTCTGCGGAACATGATCTTGGCTAGGACCTTTCCGGCAATGGCCACTAATGAAATACCTCTACTGTTGGAGCAGATGGATTTGTCTCCTTTGTTTTTATAAATGGTCACAATGTTGGCGTCTTTTCACTGTTGGGGGACACACTCACAACTCCACACCTCAAGGATATAGAGATACAGTGTCCTCGTACAGAGGTAGCCCCCTTCCTTGAGGATTTCAGCTGGAATGTTACCAGGTCCAGGGGTTTTATTGTTTTTCAGGGTATTGACCGCATGCAGGATTTATTTGAAGATTTGCAGGAGGTCTAGGTCTTGCAAGGTAGGCTGATCAGGGAGCTCTGCCAGTACAGTTGAGTCCACTGGGGTGGGCTGGTTGAGCAGGGTGTTAAAATGCTCGGCCCACCGATCCACTAACAGGGCCTGGTCCTTGATAAGAGTTGTTCCATAAGTAGATCTAACGGGTGCCAGGGAGCAGTTTCTGGGGCCATAGATGGTCTTAACTGCATCATAGAAACCATGCATGTCGTTCCTGTCTGCATGAGCCTGAATTTCGTTGGCTTTCAAAATCCACTACTCATTTTGCATATTCCGCAGAGTTGCTTGGGCCTCAGAGCGGAGGTCTTGCCATTGTTTCTTGAGAGGTTGGCATAGTGGGTTGCCAAGGGCAGCTCTGTGTGTCTTATGCATGTTTTCCAGGAGGGGTGGAAATCTTTCCGGCATTGTCATCAAACCAATCCTGATGTTTTTTTGGTTTTGAAGCCAACGGATTGGGCTTCATTGTCAAAGAGAGTGGTGCTCAGAGAGGCCCACTTCTTATCCATCCCAGACTCTGAGTTGATCATCTGTTCAACGTCTACTAACTTGTTGGCTAGAGAACGACGGAAGGTGTTTTGGGTGTCGCTGTTGGAGAATCTGGTGCAATGGGGTGGTTTCTTCTTTGGCCCAGATTGGTGTCTCAAAGGTCGGACATGCACTCTGACTTTTATCAGGATCATGTGGTGGTCTGTCCAGCAGACTGCTCCTCGCATAGCTCTCGTAAGGAGCACGTCTTTGAGATCAGCCCACCTCATGATAGCATAATCAATCAAGTGCCAGTGTTTGGATCTGGGATGCATCCAGGATGCCTTGTATTTATTCTTTTGTTGGAAAATGGTGTTTGTGAAGGTGAAGTCATGTTCTGAGCACAGACTAAGAAGTCTTACGTCATTGGAGTTGGCTTTTCCAATGCCATGGGCGCCACACACACACACACACACACACACACACACACACACACACACACCTAGGGACAATTTAGTATGGCCGATTGACCTGACCCACATGTCTTTGGACTGTGGGAGGAAACCGGAGCACCCGGAGGAAACCTGATCTTACACAGGGAGAACATGCAAACTCAACACAGAGGATAACCTGTGTTATCCCCCCTCCCCCCCAAGGCTGGAGAACCCCGTGGTTTGAACCCAGGACCTTCTTACTGCGAGGCAACTGTGCTAACCACTGCGCCACCGTGCCACTATTCAACAAAGCAATGTTTTGCAAAATTGAAATGGGAAAATTCTTTGCATTTAAGTCACATGACATGCATAGTCACATGATGTTCAAAAATATGGTGCGTTTTGTGTGGTCGGATAACTCGTAACTCATCAAATGTTAAGCAGGTCATCCTGAAGATTTGTATCCACAGGACCTCTGTAAAATCGTTGCGGAAAATGACTGAGAAATCCCTGATACGTGGCCGCTGCCAGGTATCAGGGGTTTGCCTTTCCGTCATTTGGTGCATCACATGCCTTCGTCGCCTTCGATTAAACATGACCATGTCTATTGCAGTGCATGCAACTGAAATCACCGTGCCAACACTTATCAGGTCTTGGAGATCCATCGCCATGTTTAATTGAAATGACTATTGCAAGAGGAGAAAACCCAGCTGTAATCGCACAATGTCACTACGTGAAACAAAGACCATTCACAATTGTGTTTTGTCGACTTTGACAATAAATCGCTTCTATTTTGCGCAAAACTGCAATGAAAACCTGCCTAATATGTTGGCGCAAAAGTGTGCGGGGCAAGTAACCTCCAGTTGCAGAGACAGTTAAAGAATACAATATTCCTTCTTTATGTTTGTTTTGTTACAAATTGCTTGATTTCAGCAGTGACAACAAAACTAGGCCACAGCTCTAACTCCCTCAAATACTGATTGTCCCCTAATCCTTAAAGTCCCCCTCCAGTCATGTTTCAAGATACATAAAATACTCTGCTTGGTATAATAAATTGTCTGATGTGTTTTTCTACAAATTAAGTTCAATTATCTTGTTAAAATCATGAAAATTCAATTAGTCCCTCTTCCTCATTAAAAAAAAACAGAATCTATTAATATGCAAATTATCCCCACCCTCAATTCAAATCTCCCCCACTGCAGGCAGCCTGCAGTGCAATATACCCACTCACCACTGACTCTGTTCATCAAACACTAATTTCTGCTTGTTTTCTGTTTCGCTTGCTACTGTAAGCTACACAATGGCAAGTGGCAATATAGGAGTAATTCAGCCATATATGTTTGGACCAGAAATCGATTCCAAAGAAGAAGAAGAAGAGCAAATTGGACAGGGCCACTGTGGCTTGTTAGCACCAGCGGGGAGGAGGAGACGAGTTACCTTGATTGTGGAGCCTTTATCCTCCCCGCTGAGCCACCGGCTCACCCTCTTGGTCCAGCATGACAAGGGAGCCTCACCACCACCACCGCCACACCAGGCAGAGGCAAATGTACCAGATAACCGAGAGAGAAGAGACAGACGGCAGGGTGGCGCAGACGGAGGGAGATAACGCTGTCGGAGGAAGGAGCACGAGATGTGCTGGGGAAAGACTGGGAAGGCTCTCCGTGCCAGCCAGATCTGTGGCTGGTTTCTTTCTACTCTTCGTGGCTGTATGTGTATGTCGTAATATATCTATGACTGACGATATTTGCCTTCATCCCTGTGTCCAGACGTCCTCGTGGCAAAAGACTTGCCAGAGTCGCGTACAAGTGGACGTACCAGACACCTTATCAGTAAGCTAATAATGTGTTTCGACTGTTAGATAAACCCTGGTTCTGCTCACCAGCTCTGACAAGTTATTTACCTTGTAAAGATAAACACTCAGATACGTCATCAGGAAGATACACTGTGAACATCATAGAAAGTCTCTGGCAAAAGTCAAAGAAGGTGGATCAGTTGAACTGGATACAGCGTCTATTGAGAGAAACGTTTCATCACTCATCTAAGTTACCTCTTCGGTCTCAACTGACTGCAGGTATCCCAGCCCTTATAAACAATACAGTGGCATAACGACCGAAACCAACGACCAGTTTCATATGAAAATGTTTGTGTGACCATTAACTGGAGCGTCAATGGCCATGTGTACTATTCACAGAGGATTTGGGAATGTTTGCAATCGCAGCATTGTAGATGGTGGCAGATGTACTCTTAGGCCAGAGTACATCTGTCTTAAATCTATTTTTAAGACTTTTAAGACTGCTATTTATTGGGTCTTATTCATGTATTGTTTTTACCTCCTCTGTGCTCATGTCCTTTGGTGTTATTCTCATTTTTGCTTTGTCTGGTTTTATTTCTTTTGTAAAGCACTTTATAACATTGTTAAGTAAAATAAAATATAAGTAACGTTTTTTGTTATTATTATTATCATTATATGTTAACTCTAATGTCAGTTTATCATCAATTATAAGTATTGTTAGAAGCAATAGGGGTTATAGCTGTCTTTTTCCTCCCTCTTCTTTTCTTACTTATTATACATAGTCTTGTTGTTTTAGGAAATGAGAAAATAATATAAAAAGGATAAAACAAAAAGAAAAAAAAACAAATGGGTTGAAACCAGATGTTTTTTTTTGTTGTAAGGGGGGAGGAATGTTAGAAGTGATAGGGGTTATAGCTGCCTTTTTTCCCCCCTCTTATTTTCTTACTTGTTTGGACTGGTTTTCATTGAGAAATGATTGGGGGCGTGGTTAAGCAGGGTATATAATATGACGTCACCGTGAGGCGCGGGTGCGTCTCCTGGAGTGTGTTAATGGCGGGAGGTTGCCTAAGCGCCTCAGGATGCGCCACTTTGAGAACGCGGTGCAGGTTCACACCATTCCAGCTTTGAAGGACTTCGAAGAAAACCAAGTCTCATTTATATTTTTGAGGATCCATCCACCATCAACCTAAACTGAACTAAACTACCAAGACGGTGTCCGCCGCTTACGGAAGCTGAGACCCACGTGGCCGAGTCCTTGTCGGAGGGAACTGCTAGCCTGCTACCTAAGTAAGCTAGCCCACCTCCGCTATTTCTCTCGTCTTGGAAATCAGTCCTCCTCCTTCTTGGTTTTTTCCTCGTTTCCATCTTTTCTACACACTCCAGGTTAGGACTAGTGTTGCGAGCTTAACCCTTAACCCCTAGACCCGACTAGTCCATAACAGTATTGGGTAACACTTTAGTATGGGGAACATAAAAAAACTTAATTACTAGTGAATTAGTAATGATCAAGATGTCACTTTAGTGTGGGGAACATATTCTAAGTAATAAAAACTTAATTTACAGTAATTTAACACTATGAACACTTGTAGTTTTGTGTTTTGTTATGTAAGAACAGACCATATTCATTAAGTGTTAGTAAGGGAGAATAACTCTTCTTGTGGTACTACCACCTTATAAAGTCCATACTAAGCAAAGCATATTGAGATGGTACTACTAATAAGCAATACTTCTGAGGTTATAGAGGGAAAACCCATAGTTAATGGCTTACTGGTTGTATAATAAGGCCATGCAGAATAAGGCATTAATGAGTACGTAATAATGACCAATTAAGAGCCAATATGTTGCTAATTTGCATGCTAATCACCTAATTAATGGTGACTACGTTCCCCATACTAAAGTGTTACCCAGCATTGTAATTAACTGATTACAATAACGCAGTGGAAAAAGTGACAGAAACAATTCATTTATTTTTTTGAAAGGTAGTTGTTGGCCTTTGGGTAGTGGGGTTGAAGATAGAAGGGCTGTTTCGAGACGCATATTTGTCAATGGGGGGAACGTCAATGACGAAAAATCCTCCTTGGCCTTTTAAAGAAGCACTGGAGATGGACCTACTTGTGCTCAACCTTATGCTCTGTTTCTCCCCTAGCCTCCTTTCCATCTTCATCAGCGGAGGTTGTTCCTGCCCTGGCCTCCTCCTCCTCTTTATCAGGCGAGGGTGTTTGGCCCTTAGATGACGCTCAGTAAAGTACAAAACTCTCATCATTTATTGTTAATACACATTAATACTGATACTGCTATACACTGTCTGACATTACTGCAAACTTATTTGATCCATTTCACTGAGACACATGGTGAAGTTACATGTCTATAATGTGCATCGTTTCTTCCATCTACCACTAGCTACACAGTACCTGTCTCTGTCATCTGTGCTGCCATCCATGGCGATCTCCTCTTTTTCTATTTTGGCCAGGAGTTCTTCCTCCTTCTTTCTCTCCTCCTTTGTGGCCTGGAGGTTCCTCTCTTGCTCCTTCTGCTTGGCCAACTCCTTCTGTCTTTTCTTATTGACCTTTGTCTCAGCAGTCAGCAAATCTGGTGCTGGGAGCTGTCTCCTCTTTCAGTAGAGCACACCATCTCAGCTCCTCCTCCTCTCTGCTCCTTTTCAATATATCTGTATCCTGAAGGAGGCTGAGTTTGGTTTAAGCACTCTCCCTGAGGAGACGGGGTATCTCCTGGAGAAGATAGACTTTCTCCCCCTGCCACATGTGGAGGTGCATGTCTATTTCCTCAGCCTGGGGGAGGGCGGCCATTATCATTTGTTCACAATTCTGCTTGGCACAAATAGTAGCCCGAGCTCTCTGTACTTTAGCACGCCTCTCTGAGAAATCGTCCACTGTAGCCCAAACCTCCTGTAGTTTGAGCCTGGCATTACTCAGTAGGATCTTTTTGCTGCTCTTCTTCTGCTCCGTTTCATCTGGCGGTCCTTCGACCCCCTGCACTTTCACTAGACACTGTTGCTGAACTTCTTTTTGGTTCTGCATATTTTTGTTTCCAACTCGCTATCTACGGTAATAATCTGTTCTTTCTGTCGAATGATCAACTGGCTGACTGGACGCTCCGCATTCCTTTATACACCGCAGCTCCCATGACGTCGCAATGGACCTAAGCGACTTGAGCTCACGGACTTCAGGAAATCCAGTCACGGCGCAAAGATTTTAATTTTGGATGGGCCAAAGTAGTTTTGGTTGGGCCTTTTAAGTTAATACTGTTTGCCTTCCTTTGACGGTTTCCAACTGGTAGTCTCGCTAAAACGGAAATGACGGACGTCACGCTGTGGAAGGCGAGTGGTGCGTCTGATTGATTATGACACTTTCAATCTTTTTCTAAAACATTTTCAGTGCTGAGATATCTGGTTATTTACCCGCAGCAGTTTGTATTTATTACAACCGATACACACGGGTATATTGCTCAACTCGTGCAAAAATGAAACATAGTATCCTATCTATCATTTCTATATTTTGCTGTAAATTGTGTACACCAACACATCCATTCATCTAGAACATTGACATTTTAATGCTATCTTGTTTGGAGAGAGAGAGATATATACTCCTGGGTGAGCTAGATTGACTTTTAATAATAGAGCGGTTCACTGTGCTGTCAATTCATAAGCTTGTCTCAACAGAAACGGTCTATGCCAGGGGTCTCAAACTACCGGCCTGCGAGGCAGTTTTGTGTTTTAGATTTATTAAGCGATCCGGACCACGTATCCATTTTGCATTCTGCGTTCATGTTTTTTAAACGTTTCTGTTTCTAGTTCTAAGATTAGTTGTGAGGCCAGTTGCAGATGACATAGCCTAATGTCAGTTTTGCAGCCCCCCCCCCTCGCTCTCTCACACGCACACACACACACACACACACACACACATTGTAGCCAGACAACGCCAGTATATGAACCCAGTAGGCTAGCCCACTCTGAAATATCTCACATGTGCTTGCTAACGTAAATTGTTGTCACTGCTTGCAGATCCATCCATCCATCCATCTATCCATTATCCAAACGACTTATCCTGCTCAGGGTCGCAGAATGCTGTTTTGTAAAAATGTCACTTTCAAAAGCCAAAATAAAAGTTGCCCAGGAGCACCAACTTCCAAGAGAAATGCACATATGACTACTACTTCACTGAATTTAATGCATCTGTGATCTGTGTAATTTGCAAGGAAAAAGTCGCCGCCCTGAAGGATTTCAATCTGATGCGACATTACACCACTAAACATGCAGAGGAGGATGATTGGTTCAAATGTGAGGGCACTGAGAAAGGCAGCACACTTTCAAAAAAGTTTCCTGTCAGCAGAACTGTCTTCACAAAGCCAAACATGACTGTGATGCAGCTGTGGAAGCTAGCTATATGCTAAGTGAGGCAATAGTGAAGGCTGGCAAGCCATTTACAGAGGGACAGTTTCTGAGTGACGGCATGCTGCAGGTAGCGAATATCATTTTCCTGGAGGAGGCATCTTTATTTGGAAACGTCAGTCTCAGCCCAAATGCAATGGCAGAACGGATCAGCAAGTTGTCAGGTGACATTACAGACAATTTTGCACTAAAGCAAATGACTTCACACATTATTCTTTGGCACTTGATGAAAGCACAGATGTAGACGACAATGCTCAGATCACTATATTTGTAAGGGGTATCGATGACTGTTTTGACTTAACAGAAGAACTGCTAACTTTATTTCCAATGCAGGGAAAGACTACAGTATTTCAGGTGCTGTGCAATGCAATTGAGGGTGTGGATCTACCCTGGAATAAATTGACTGGAATCACCACTGATATTGCCCCGTCAATGACGGGAAGAAGAAACCGGGCTTATAGCACTGATTCAACAAAGCTGGAGAAAGAGAATGTAGCTCCTGCAATTGCATTGCACTGCATCATTCACCAGCAGGCACTCTGCAGCAAATGCGTGAAATTTGACAGTGTTATGACTATTGTGAAATGCATTAATTACATCAGATCAAGAGGTTTACAACACCATCAGTTCTGTGTGTTTCTGGAGGAAATAGATGCAACACATGGAGATGTGCTGTACTTCACAGAAGTGCACTGGTTGAGCAGGGGCAGTGTCCTGAAAAGGTTTTTTGAATTGAGGGAGCTGATCAGAGAACTCATGAAAGGCAGGCTATATGTTCCTGAGCTTGATGATCCCAAAATAGTTTATGGATGGATTTAGCTTTCTTAGTTGACATCACACAGACACTTAACACTCTGCAGGGGCCACAACTTGTCACTGTAGCATTTGATAGTGTGAAAGCCTTCTCTGTGAAACTCGGATCATAGAAAACAGCTCACGCCGGGCGTAATGTAGTGGTCTCTTCCATTGCCTACCAACCAGGGATCACTGGTTCGAATCCCTGTGTTACCTCCAGCTTGGTCGGGTGTACCTACATACACAATTGGTCATGTCTGCAGGTGGGAAGCCGGATGTGGGTTTGTGTCCTGGTCACTGCACTAGCGCCTCTTCTGGTCGGTCGAGGCGCCTGTTCGGGGGGGAGGGGGAACTGGGGGGAATAGCGTGATCCTCCCACACATTACGTCCCCCCTGGCAGAACTCCTCACTGTCAGGTGAAAAGAAGTGGCTGGCGACTCCGCATGTATCGGAGGAGCCACGTGGTAGTCTGCAGCCCTCCCCGGATCGACAGAGGGGGTGGAGCAGCGACCGGGATGGCTTGGAAGATTGGGGTAATTGAGCATATATGGTTGGGGAGAAAAAGAGGGGCCATTCCAAAAAAAAAGAAAAGAAAAGAAAACACAGCTCACAGAGAAAAGAGTTGTCCACTTCCCAGCATGCCAGTCAAATGACGGTGCCAGAGTAGATACTGATGACTATGTGGCTGCCATTGAAAATCTGCAGCAGGAGTTTGAGCATCGCTTTTCTGATTTTAAGACTCACAGCACCACTTTCCATTTATTTGCAGACCCCTTCTCCTTTGATGTGGACGGTGCTTCAAGCACATTTCAAACTAAGCTCATAGACTTGCCATGCAACACTGAGTTCAAGGCAAAGTTCAGAGATGCACAAGGAAAGCAGGAGATGCTTGGACAGTTTCTCAGGGGGCTTCCCAAAACATTCCCATAGTTGTCCAAAACTGTTCAGGCAGGTCATGTGTCTTTTCAGCAGCACTTATCTGTGTGAGAAACTGTTCTCAACTATGAACTTTAATAAATCAAAGCATAGATCCAGACTGACCAGCGAACATCTCCAGGCTGTCCTCAGGGTGTCCACTGCCCAGTCCCTGAATACAAATGTGCCTCACCTGTGTCAGCAGAAATAGTGCCAGGTTTCTGGCAAGAAGTAGGCTAAATATGTAGGGCTAGGCCAGGCTACACTATGTACATAGTTACCTATTCATGTGAAAACTGAAAAAAAATCCATCCATTATCTCAACCGCTTATCCTGCTCTCAGGGTCATGGGGATGCTGGAGCCTATCCCAGCAGGCATTGGGTGGCAGGCGGGGAGACACCCTGGACAGGCTGCCGGGCCATCACAGGGCTGACACACACACACACACACACACACCAAGGGACAATTTAGTACGGCCGATTCACCTGACCTACATGTCCAAAGACATGTAGGTCAAAACTCGTAAAAATTTGAAAAGTGATGTGAAGATTATATATAGTCAAACCGTTTTTTCTTCATCCCAATTGCACCGTCCCTCCTCCATAAGACCACCTGTCAAGTGGCCCACAGGTAATTTGAGTTTGAGACCCCTGCTCTACCATGTTTGCAGCAAAACTTCCGCTATGCTAATGCAAATTCGCTCTCTGTACTGACAAGTCCGCTCTGCGCAGGAGGTTTCAGGTTTCTTTGCCCGCCCTACATTTGCATATTATACAGCGATTGGTTTTTGGATTTGTGACGTGTCAAATCTGGCTTGCACAGGGTACCTTTGAATCTCAGATTTTTGGGAAGCACACAGGCAGCTCCTCCTGCAGTAGAGGACTGTGAAAATACCGCTCTAGTGGCAAACTTTGCACAGATACAAGTCGGTATAGTCGAGGCCAGACATTTTAGGGGACACAAACGTAAGAAAAACAAATTTTTGAGTGGAGGGGTACTTTAAATGTCACAAAAACACTCTTCACTACAGCCTTTTCACCACTAAACCTCAGACATCTTGGTTTTGGGATCAGACATTTCTTGCCCTCAATTCTGAGCAGTTACACAAGCTGGAGGAGTCAGCCAAGACGTAAACTGCAACAATATGCCCACCTTAATGAGTACTTTTATTTTGCCGTCACACCTAAAATCATATCTTCTTTCCGACAGTACGAAACTTTTCTAAAGCATTGAGAACATTTTATTGTTTCCAACACTGGTTCAGTATCTCAAAGCATGTTCTTTAATAAATTGCCATTATCTGCAAGTAAAAGGAATGATCTGCCGATTTTTAGTTGTTTCAAGCTAATGTGTTGTTGACAGTTGTTTTTTTTTTCTCCTGAGAAAATCCATTTTAAACTTGACACATAGCCGAATATTTTGTCAAGATGCATCCTCGCTTTTCTGGCTGTGTTACTTAATGACAGTCAGCCAGGCTAAAGCAAGTCTGAACCCTGCAAAAAAAGAAAAAGAAAAAAGCCCTCCCTGAACTCATTGTCAAAAAAAATAAGGCTAACAAGAGCCTCAGTCCCACTTGGCAGATAAAAAGACTCTAAAGGTTAATGTCAGGTAAGAGAGGATGATGTATTCTCCCACAGTGCTTAAATAATGTGAGGCAAACCATCTGCAAACTCTCTCTCTCTCTCTCGCTCTGTCTCTCTCTCTCTCGCTCTGTCTCTCTCTCTCTCGCTCTCTCGCTCTCTCTCTCTCTCGCTCTGTCTCTCTCTCTCTCTCGCTCTCTCTGGGAGCGGAAGTGTGAGTGAGGGATGAGTAGCAGCGTGTTGCTTCGGCATAAACGGTTTTCTATAACGAGCTTTTTTCTGTCCGTCTTTTCCCTTGTCATGCTTTTTTTGTTTTATTTTAGTTAGTTTTTTTTCAGTGACAGTTCTAAGTGGACTTTGTTTTCCCCCGGTAGCAGTGCTACCGCCCTCAGCGGGGCAATATGGCCGCTGTGGGAGGTGGAGGGACGCCGTTTGAAAAGTTGACACGCGGGCACGCGATTTAAAGTGGCTCCGGTGGTCAAATGCTGGGTGGAGGAGTGCTGCCTCACGGCAGGCGAACACGTGGCATATGGAAGCATCAAATCAGCATCCAGGATGAACGGTGCAGTGGTCACGTTTCTCGATAGCGTTGATAAAGCCAAGCAGGTGGTGGTGGGCAGCGGGGTGGTGATTCAGGACACGTTGACTCCCGTTCTGCCGCTGGCTAATCCCGCCACGAGCATCACCACCTCCCCCGTTCATGAGTAACGCCGCCTTAGAGAAGGGAGCTTGCAAGGTAGGGACAGCTAGTGTCCCCGGTAAAAAGGTCTCTTCGGGTTGCAAGTCTCCTCACTTGAGACACGCTGTGTCCCATAGGAGACAAGGCTTCATGATTCCGAGAGAGAATGCGGAGGATTTGGATCTGAAGCTTACGTTCAGGATCGACGAACTTGACTACATTGTGTTCGTTACATCCGGCACGATGAAATGTGTTGGCTGTGGGTCTGAGGGGCATTTAATAAGGTCTCGTCCCGACAGGAATGAGGGTAGGTCTGATCCTCGAGGGCCGCCTTCGTCTCCCGATGCTGCCACGAGCGGCGCATCTTCGGCTGAAGACGGCGCTGCCGAGTCAGCACCGGGCAGACAGGAGGCCGGGGAGCGAGGGGCAGGAGAAATGGACCAGGCGGTGAAACAGAAAGAGACCGAGGCTGGAGAACACAAGGAAGGCGGACAGACTGAGCAGGCAGGAGAGGAAGGTGGGCAGGTTGAGCGGGTTAGAAAAGGTGATCACGATGAGACAGTGACAGAACTTGACCAGGTGGAAGCTGAAGCAGGTAGGGAAGGATGAACAGAATAAAAAAGTGAACGAAAAGAGTGAGAACAGCAAATTGGCTGGGCAAGACATGATTTGTGGTCAGAAGAAGCAAATACAGCAGGCTGCTATTAGAGCGGCAGAGTCTGTAATTGAGGAAGAGGAGATGCTACTGGATGAGGAAATAAAATCAAAAAAGTCTACTAAAAGGAAGCCCACAGAGGGTAGACAGAAAAAGTTAAAAGCAAGGAGGGTTTTAAGAAGTAAAAAGCTATCATCCTCTGCATCTGAGAAGGACACAGAAGAAAGCGACTGTGAGTTAGTTTCAACTCCTCATACACAGACACAGAAGGGAGCTATGCTTTCCTGGAAATCAGGAAGTTTTTGCAGATCACCAAGGGTTTGAGCGTAGTCACGGTGGAAAGCTTCTTTCCAGACTTGCAGCTTTTTGTTGACTCAGTTAAACGTTTTATGAAAAACACAGGAGATTTGGAGGTAAACACATTAACTGACCAGGAAATCTATAGACTGAGAAAACTTACCGAAAGTAAAATGGCAACTCGTTGATGATGTCTCGGATGGTTTTGGTTGATGAGTGTGTTGCACTGGGTGATCTTCCTCTTACTGCTGCTGGAGGAGCCACGGATACATGGAGCCAGGCTGGTTGTCCACGACTGGTGCTCTCCAGGATTTTCCCAGAAACTGGTTTCCACCACGACCATCACCCTACAGTGCATACTGGCTTCAGCAGGATTGGGACTCAACAACACTGAGGCGGTAGCTCAGCTGCTCAACATGAGGTCTACATGCCGCACAAGAGACTTTTTTACAGCTACGAAGTAAAACACTGTCTGAAGGAGAGCCGAGAATGACGAGGGCCTACAACGGGAGCAGAGCATTCACACCCCAGAACTTGGGGTGGTAGTGTGCGTAGTGGGAGTTGATAAAGATCTGGTTTTCTTTTTATTTTATTTATTTGTTATATACGTTGTGTAAACACAACATCCATCGCACGTTGTCCGTCTTGGGAGAGAGATGCCTCCTCTGTTGCTCTCCCTGAGGTTTCTTCCTATTTTTTTCCTCCCTGTTAAAGGTTTTTTTTTTTTAGGGAGTTGTTCCTCATTCAACTTGAGGGTCTAAGGACGGGATGTTGTGTTGCTGCAAACCCCCTGAGGTGATTTTGTGTTTGTTATGTTGGGCTATTTTATTTTGAAATTCTGTTTTTACAAATACTTTTTTAGACTACTCAGTGGTCTTTTTTTTCCCCCCTGAAGCTGTTTTTTATTGTATGAGCTGGATTATAAAGAGATGATTGTGTTTGAGTATCAGCTGTTGGACTGTAATGTATTCGGAATAAATGTACCTTTTTAAAGTAAAAAAAAATCTCTATCTCTCTCTTGCTCTCGCTCTCTCTCGTTCTCTTGTATTTGCTTGAATGAAGTCAAGGATTTATTTCTTAGGATTCTGTGCACAGGGGACGGTTTAAAGAGAGCATTACTGTGGGAGGGCACAGGGGTGTTTAGCCGGGGATGGGGATTGTGGTGCAATAACTAGTGGGCTCTGAAGGGACCTCAAGTCAGACAGGGTTCCAACATTTTCTGATTGGTGTTTTTTTATTATTTAACCACAGTGGAGTTTGGAGAAAGATGTACTCCTAAAAGCCTCAATTAGCCATTTTAAAAAATAGCACCATTTCAAGGATGAGCAGAGGCCACTCTTATACCAACTAAGTGCTGTGAGGCGCTGCATTTTTGCGGGTCGGACGTTACCCTTAGAAAGCTGTGATTTGTTGATGTAACAGTTTCCACACTATTGCACAGGATGAAACGGACTATTTTAATCTCTAGTTTGTACATTAGGGTGAGACCTAATGGTCATGAAAATAATGAGGAGTTCTACTAATATAAGTTCCATCAGAAAAGACTGAAATTATACAAGGCCTTTCCTCATCAGAGTCACTGTTGTAATTCATCAGACGACTGTGCTCATTGCATCATAGCATACTCTGGTCTATAACACATCCCTCGCCTTCATGCATGTAATTTCTTCGTCCCGGGGAAACTAGAATGTGGTAAAAGAATTGTAAATTACTTAGCATTTGGTGTACAGGAGAAGAGCTTGCACTCCACATCAGCTCAGCTGTACTTTTGTCCTCAAAATTTCTTACATGCTACCCCCCTCTGCAGATCAGCTGAAGTAATACATCATGGGGTTGTAGCCCTGTTAATGCACATAACCTACTTTTCCTCATTATTAAACATGCCTATTAAAGCAGCTGTAGACAACTTTTCAACTCCCCCCACCCTAGCATTTCCAAGTGTTTTTATTGTTAGTGCCGCTGTCACAGACAACCACCGGATCATTTTCCGTTTATTAGCAGCCTGGCTATTCTCTAAAGCAAGAAACAACCATAAGAATCCCAATTTGAACTATATACCCCAATCTCAGTGCTATGATAAAGCCAGAGTAAAACGTCTGGTAGTATTAATAAGTAGACAGGTTCTGTTACTTACTGATCCAGTAAAAAGAATGCCAACTGAATGTCGGTTTGGAACCCTCTCAAGTCCGGGTGTTGTATCGAACTCTGTTTCCCCGTCGAGATATGTTTCCCCCTAGAAAGAGTTCGATACAACTCCAGGACGCTTGATTAACCTTAACCCAATCTAAACCTCAGCCTCACCTAAGCTTAACCTAACTGTAACCTAACCCTAAGCTTAACCTAATGGTTAACTTAACCTAATCGTAACCGATAGCTAACCTGTTTCCATGCACACGCTTTCGTGTGGCTAAGGGGAAACAGATCTTGACAGGGAAACAGAGTTTGATACAACAGAGGAGCTCTCTCCATCAAGTGAATGTCTGTCTAAGGTTCACTCTTGTTTTACCTCTGTTTCTATCACTCTACCTCTTCGCCTTCTTTGCCTCCTCCGTCAATGCGGTTCTTTTTCTCTTGCCTGGTAGAGTTTCCACTGTCACTTCAGTTGTTCCATCATTCACCATTTCTGCTACAGGGGATAGCTACGTGGGAAGACAAAAGTGCTATCCTCTGCCCATTTTGGTTGCGCAATGGTTGATGCTTCCTTTGTGCAGTAAATCGAGCCTTCCATTTTCCCGTGAGATCGTACCCGGTGGCAGATAGATTGCATAGTGAAAGCGAGGCTTATAGGGGCCCAATCTAAATGCCGATGGTGTCATTATTCTATAGCCATTACACTGTGCAGTCAACATTTACTTCATAAAGATAAGTTTTAGCAAAAAAGTTGTCTTCTGTCGCTTTAAGAATTATATCTTTCTAAGTGTTAAGCAATTGTTTTTTTTTCTCATTATTGCAGCATTGAATTATGAAAAATTAACTTGCTACCAGTGCAGAGAGAAGCACTGCTGCACTTTGCAGTGGCAATGTTGGCAGCAATTCATTTTGCATGCCTTTTTATTCTGTATTTTATTTGGGTTATGAAGGATCTCTAGGGCCCAGTGAAATATGCATGATAAGTTTGTTGTGGTACAAGGCAGAGTTGAGCTCTTCATTTGGCCTTCATTTTATTCCGTTATCTTTATAGCATTGAATGAGCCCCACAATTACATTTCATTAGTGTATTTTTTTAATTTCACTGAGCGTCAAAGGGTTTCTTGAGGAAAATGGGGGGGAGGCAGCTTGTTTCCACGGTGATCATAGGTTAAAGATGTAACAGAATATCAACACCACTTTATACATCTTGATTTTGGTTGTTTCAGACATACAGTTGTCATCATTTTACAGTGAACTGTTCTGTAATAGCTTAATATCTTATATCTTGCAAACCCCTATCTATTTACCACTCGGGGGGTGTAATGCCATCTGGAATTCTTTTACAAAGTTTTCATCAACCAGCACTTGCTGCCACTTAGCATTTTGGTGGTCGGTCTATGGTTCAAGCTGCAGAGACAACTAAACAGTGAGAAGACCAGATTCCTATAAAATAGGGGCTAATTACTGAAAATTTCCTTTGTCCAGTGTTTAATTTTGTGGTAATGATGAAAATGTGCCTCCTATAACGTAACTAGTATATTTTTCTTCAAAGCCATCATCTGCATAAGGTCAAAACAGACTGGCCTAGAGGAAGATAGGCAAAAAAATGAGTGAATTGTTAATGAATAGTAATGAGCAAGGCATTAAATCCCAAACTGCTACACACAGATTGGGGGGGGGGGTACTACACTGACCTCTCTGATGAAATACAGTTGTGCCATATGTCATGTTTTTATGTTTAAGTGATACGCAAAAACACTTTTAGATATACAAATAACAATCTTTACTCGTTTCTTATGGTGCTGTACAGGGGGCTATAACATCAATGACGTCATGTTTTATTGGACAAGAGGGAATGAGTCGGTCAGTGGCTTAGACACCCTGCGGCTGGCTCAGTACACAGTAGAGGACCACTACACCTCTGTCTCAGAGGCCATCTATGAAACTGGTAAAAATGACTTCTTCAAAAATGCCTTAACCTTAGGTTGCCTAATGATAAGACTGAACATCAAAACAAATACTCATATTTATATGATTAAACAGATATTTACACTTTGTTTTTGTCATCCTTGCAGACTGTAGTGATCTCTTTGTCTACGTATATTGCCCCACATTAAATATGTCTTCCTATGCCAGGCCACTACCCGAAGCTAGTCTTCCACTTTGAACTGAAGAGGAGCATCCTGTACTTCATCCTGGAGACCTACGTCCCATCCAGTCTGCTGGTGGTCCTCTCCTGGGTGTCTTTCTGGATATCACAGTCCTCTGTTCCTGCACGCATTTGTATAGGTAAGACAAATAAACACTCTCTTCTCACTTGGACTGTTTTCCCAACCTGCACTATTTTTACTGAATATCTGTAGGGAGGAAGAAAAAAAATCTTCAGACTGTATATTTGTCTGAAGATTTTTTTTTCTTTTTTTTTTCAGACTGTATATTTGTAAATTGGAAACGGATGACCCACTGTGGCGACCCCTAATGGGAGCAGCCATAAGTTGTAGTAGTAGACTGTATATTTGTATATTTGCGGCAGTTTTTATCATTTGATATTTGGAAGTTTCAAACACCCAAATAACTTGGTCATGAGAAAATGATAACGTTACTTAATGACATAAATACTTATGAGCCACTGATACGAGATGCAGGAAGTGGTTACAAGAAAAAGGTGATAGATTGTCTGAAGCTGTTAGAATGGGACGGTGCTATTGACAGGATGTTGTACTATAGATTATACCCAGGGGAAGCTACACCTAGTCTGTATAGTTTACCTAAGATACATAAACAGGATGTGCCATTACGGCCTATTGTTTGTATGATTAACTCAGTGACCTATGACATCTCTAAGTTTCTGGCATCTATTGTTAACCTGTTGGTAGGCAGTAATGACATCACATTTGGAACACGATGGATTTTGTGGATAAGGTGAGGGACATCATTATGGAGGGGGGTGAAACAATGGTCTCTTATGATGTGAAGTCTCTCTTCACGTGCGTTCCTGTTGATGAAGCAGTGGAGGTAGTCCATATGAAATTACAAAACAACCCCGCCCTTAGCAATAGGACCACCATTAACACCGACCAAGTGTGTCTGCTACTGAAGCTGTGTCTTCAGGCCATGTACTTCACATACAGGGGGCAGTACTATAGGCAGAAGAAGCATTGGTGTGCTATGGGTTCCTCAGTCTTTCCTGTAGTGGCCAATTTGTCAATGGAGGAAGTGGAAAAGAGGGCTCTGATGTCCTATCCAGGGACACCACCTAGCCATTGGTTCAGATTTGTGGATGACACCTGGGTTAAAATTAAATCTCAGGATGCACCACATTTCACTGACCACATTAACTCTGTGGACAGACACATCAAGTTCACCAGGGAGAATGTGAAAAATGATAGATTAGCCTTCTTGGACTGTGAAATTAAAATTGGTGATGGGAGACATTTGACTGCTGATGTTTACCGTAAACCAACACATACTGATCAGTACTTAAGGTTTGACTCTCATCATCCACTGGAGCACAAACTAGGAGTCATCAGGGCGCTGTACCACCAAGCTGACAACGTCCCCACTGACACAGCAGCCATGGAAGGGGAGAAATCCTACATTAAACAGGCCCTGGTTAAGTGTGGTTATCCTAACTGTGCATTTGTCAAAGCCAGGAAGATACCCAACAGTGCAGCAGACGATTGAAACGAGGAGAAGGACAACAGCTGTCTAAGCTTAAACCTGTGGTGATTCCGTATGTGGCGAGAGTGTTAGAACAGTTGAGACGCGTATTTTCAAAAAAACGCATCTCAGTTGCTTTCAAACCACAAAACATGCTACTCCAGAAATTAGTCCACCCCAAGGGTCGGGTCCCACGGCACAAACAGAACAATATAGTATATGCTGTTAAGTGCCAGGAGGATTCCCGTGACTTGTACATTGGAGAAACTAAACAGAAGCTGGCCAAGAGAATGGCACAACACAGGAGAGCTAACGCATCAGGCCAGGACTCCGCAGTCTACACCCATCCACCTTGAAAGGGAGGAACGCTGGTTTGAATGGAGAGTCAAAGAGGCCATCTATGAGAAGAGGGAATGACTATCCCTTAACTGAGGGGGGGGGGTACATCTGTCACCATCTTACAATGCTGTGATTGCAACTATTCCCAAATCCTCTGTGAATAGTACACATGGTCATTGCAACTCTAGTTCATGGTCACGGTAATTTGCATATGAAACTGATCGTTGGTTTCTGTCGTTATGCCACTGTATTGTTTATAAGTGTGGGGATACCTGCAGTCAGTTTAGACTGAGGTTGTCAATAAACACTGTGTCCAGATGAACTGATTCACCTTTCTGTGATACTTGAACTACACTATGTAATTATTTATAGTCAGATAGGAAGTACTCTTCTGCTATTCTAGCTACTTATCCCTAGCAAGTGTTGTGTATATAGACTGAGCTTGAAAGTTTGTCTTATGCTAAAATATAGACACAGGAGCATGTTTATGACAAAAATGAGAATCAGTTTTATAGTATCACAATGGTTATGAATCTGGATTAGTGCTGGGTGATATGGATGCTATTATCATGATGATCATAAGTCATTTTATAATATATATATATATAATCTGCTTAAATATACAAAAGTACCACATTTAAGATTCCAGCTGAGGTTCATCACACTGAACTATTTGGTAATGTAAAGTATAATGTCAAACTATAACCATTTTTCAAATAATACTCCCTCAAATATTTCAGACCTCATTTTGTCAGAAATTTTAGGTAACACAGTCTCATTATCATTAATTTAGACAACAAAACTATGTATCACGATATGACAATGTCTGCACTTCATCCCAATACAATACCATTGAAAGACGATCAATATTGAGTTATTTCCTAGCTACAGTCCAGATTAAAAGCTATTCTTGAAGTCGTGTAAGGAATTTGAAGTGTTTTCCAGTAGGGCGGCGCTGTCTGAGATGATGGATTTTCTCTGTATGTGTGTATGGGGGGGGTGAACTCTCGTTTCTTAGTATGCTTTCTGGTGCAGTGGAGCTGTAAAGGGATTCAGTTCAGCAAAGGCCAGGGCTGCCGATCTCTGTTGGAGATAACGTGTTGTTGTTTTTATTTTTTATTTTCCCCTACATGTGGTTCCCTGTGCTTGAATAGAGGTGTTTCCATACCAGACTGATGAAGGAAGTCAGAATGGTGGCTGTGTAAAAGTTAACCAAGATATGCAGATAAACTGGAAAGTTCTAAGTTTACTAAGGATATACAATTTTTTGTGTGTTGGGGATGGCATAATCTGAATTGATGTGCCAATTTAGGGAGCTGCGATTGTTGGCTCTGAGGAATTTAAACATTTTTTTTGATGGCATGTCATCCACTATTAATATGAATAGGGATTTCTGGAATTACTGTGTGCCTGAAATCCAGTGTAATCTCCAGGGTTTTGAAGTAGAGGTCACTGCTACCACACTAAGTGATTACTCTATTCACTTTTGATTTGGGATTGAGATTATTGATGTTACATGTTAGATTGATATTATATGATATGGGAAAAAAAGGATTAAGCGCCTATGCTAAGAGACAGAGGACACAATGTCAGCTTGTTCAATTTGACTGACCAGTCTATCGCTTAGGGAATCCAGTTTCCAGACACAAATGCCAGGCTGGATATGCACCTCTGTTATTGTGTTGAGGAGTTTGGAGAGAGTTGACGCTGAGACAAAGTCAGTGCACAGGACGTGTGCATGTTCGATCTTGCATGATTGGTGCAGTTGCGCAGCACGGTGGCGCAGTGGTTAGCGCTGTCGCCTCACAGCAAGAAGGTCCTGGGTTTGAACCCGGGGGTTGTCCAACCTTGGGGGTCATCCGAGGCCGTCCTCTGTGTAGAGTTTGCATGTTCTCTCCATGTCTGCGGTGGGTTACCTCCGGGTGGTCCGGTTTCCTCCCACCATCAAAAAAAGACATGCATGTTAGGGTTAGTACTCTTGTCTGTGCCCTTGACCGAGGCATGGCAAGACGAACTGGAGTTGGTCCCCGGGTGCTGCATGGCGGCTGCCCACTGCTCCTAGCTACACAGCTAGGATGGGTTAAATGCAGAGCATAATTTCCCCATGGGGATTAATAAAGTATCTCAAAATCAAAAATCAAAAAATGCTGTACTGTGTATTGTAGGGCAGGGTTATGGCATGCTCCTGCACTAAAAATTCTCGTTTGCAGCCTCACCCTCTTGCCATCTATTATTCTGTCTGTCCCTTTCTCTTTGTCCCCTATTATGTGACTGTAACGGTACACCAGTGTTCATATAGGCAAACAGTGTGCACATAGTCATGCAGGTAAACACACACACACACACACACACACACACACTTGCCAGAGTGTTTGAGTACTGTACTCTGGTTGTCTTCATAGTCGTCTCATCGCTCACAAGACTCACTAGTGTGTCCCTGGATGTATTTTCTACGGCAGGAGTGACCACTGTATTGACCATGACCACTCTGATGATGGGAGCCAGGACGTCTCTGCCCAATGCTAACTGCTTTATCAAGGCCATAGACGTCTACCTGGGAATCTGCTTCAGCTTCATTTTTGGAGCGCTCATTGAGTACGCCGTGGCCCACTTCTGCACCCTCACCCACACGGACTCCAACATGCTCATGGTAAAAACCCTAATCCTGACAACCGTTATGGCGTTCTTGTCAGTAACATCATTGTTGTGGTCATTGTTGCTGTTGCAGTCATGGTCATAACCCTCATTTTGTGGTCATCATCATCATCACTGTCATCATCGTCAGCTCTCAGTTTCTGAGCTCTCCGTCTACTTGGTAAGTTTACGAAGTGACCCAAGCCCTTTGATTTCAGATGATCATCAGTTGAGTTCTCCACTCTCATGTCTTTGTGCTCCCTCTCCCCCTCAACTTTCCTGCAGTACGGCGACCACATGCGTGACTTCGACGAAGAGATGAACGGCATCGTCACCACCATCTCCAGTGAATCTGCCAGGGCCAAGAGGAGAAAGGAGACCACTGCAACTCCTGTGGCCCCCCCCACCTCCACAGAACTAGTCGCTGTCAGCCCCTCAGGCAGCGAGCCCAACCCGGAGGGGCCACCCGAGGAGCCCCCAAACTGCTGCGTCACGGCCCTGGCTGTCGTCCGCAAGGTTGTCCACCGCTCTGTAAACTGCTGTCATGTGGAAAACCCCCACTACATAGACAACTACTCCAGAGTCACCTTCCCACTTTCCTTCGTCATGGTCAATTTGCTCTACTGGACATACTACCTATATTTTTAGCACTCACAAGGGTGGATCATGTGCACCGGTGTGTAAGAGAGCACATATGGTGGGTGGGAAGGTGTATTTTGTTGTATGTATGTAAGCATTATTTGTGAGTTTTCTGAAGTTTGTGAGTGTGTTTTGTACACTTGGATTCATGAGTGAGGGTAAGATAAGTCCATAAAGCGTTGCTGATGAAAATGAAGGTCACGCTTGCATTTCATTTTTACTACACAATGTCAGTTATTGGACGGTAACAAAATCTACAGAAGTAGTATAAATGCTACACAGCTGTGGCTCTTACCACTGACTTCTGTATTTCATATCTGCCTATGACAGATGAGGTTAACTGATTTCGAATGGACCTTAGGAGAAATAAACCATCAGTCATGGTCCAAATTAAAAAAAGAAAAAAACTGGCCAATCTTCATCTCTCATCTTAGTAATTTCTGTGTCAGCCCTGACGATTTAACGTACATTATATTTTTACTGTCTGAAATGGACATGACTGAGCAGTAATTTATAAGGGTTCTAACAGAATTTGTTAGCATTATTGAGGAAGAGCAGATGCCAGTGCCAACTCCATTCTGATACTGTAAAACTAACAAGTTCTTCCTCTTTGCCTGCAGTTGGTGGGAGAGAGATCTGGCTATAACTACAAACCAGTCACGTCAGGGTGATCATTTTCTCATTTCTTTTTCCCCAGATTTGTCATCCCTCGTTCTCCTCTCCCTGTTGTGCTCTTCCTCTATCCGCCGATCTCCCTTTCTTCTTTGTTCTTTTATGGTTCCTGCAACTACTTTTAACGTGTTACGCATGTTTTTCTATCTTCAAGGTTCTCTCTCACTTTTTTTTCTATATTGGACAGTGAAAATCGAGTGGCCTTTGCATTAAGCAGTATTATGTGAAACTGACCCCAGACCAAGGTCATCATGGACATCTACATCGGTTGTCAATGCACTCAACTCTGTTCCCACTGTCTTACATGGAGGGCAGCTGCCAGCACCTTCAACTGGTCAGGAATAAGGCAATAGAATGGTGTGTACATATATACTAGCACCACCTGGACACACAGGTAGCCTATTATAGTGATATATATGCAGTATTTCTCTTAAGCGCTGCTGGTAGTGTTTTTCACTGTGTTTTTTTTTTTTTTGTAATGCATACAGCAGTACTATTTGAAGCTAGATGAGTTTTGGATATTGTGCGATGAACATACTACATGAAACAGCTGCAGCATTTCAACGAGATGTCATCATCCGTACAATGTTCAGAAAATTCTTGGGCATGCCAAGTTTGAACTTACGTCTCTTTTCTTGTGCTGTTCCCTGATCTTTTGGTCATGCGGGCATCCCGTGGTGAGACGAGTCTATATATATTTTCATTCTAGGTGAAGCGTTTACAAGAAATGAGAGCCAAAGAACCAAAAAGCCCCATTTAATTAAATTTTTTTCCAGATTTTCTGTTTCCTGATTAACTTTTTTCTTAACTCCGCCAATTCAACGACATTTTGAAATGTATATTTTACCATCATAGAGCTTCTCAAAAGATAGTTCTTGCAAGAGCATGAAGAATGACACTTCATATTTTGATAAGTGCTAACATTAGATACCGATCAGAAACGCATGTTTATTAATTGCTCTCTTCCGATATTGTCATGACATTTCTCTTAAAGCTTCGCAGGGTAAACTGTCCATTTAATCCATAATACAAGTCTCACAAGTTCCATTATTAAATTGTATTTATCCGTTATGTATAGTATACAATGCAATTCTTTATCTCTAATATCTATTGAAGCATTGGTACCGTTTAAAACCATTTATGTTGATTATATCTGAATTGTACAGGTTTTTCTTCTTTATCTCCTCTGAACTTTATAATACCATCAAGCACACCCAAGTCAAGTCTGGCTTCAGTGCACTGCAATCCAACCGTTTGGATTTCTGAATATGCCTGACAAAGTGGTTTCTACTGATGTAAGAAAAAAATAGGGTTTAATTTACCTTTCTGTTTTTTCTGCATGTTTATCAAGATTTGTTTTTTTTCTCCATTTTCTTGTTTTTGGGTTTTTGGTTTACTATGATGAGGCGCTATTGCTGAAACTAAGGCTATCCTATGATTAAGTCCATATTTTGATTGTCTAAAGGATCCAACTTGATAATCTGGGTACAATCTGCAGAATGTTCAAACTGTTTTCACATTCAGAATCAGAACACAATTGGATGATGAAATGAAGATGTGCGACACAGCAGCAGAGTGCATTTTACCCCGACTGGATTATGTAAGTCCTTCCATTAGAACTTGCTCTAAAAAAAAAAAAAACAACTAAGTGAACTGGCACACTGAAATCATCGCTGCGGCAAAACAGACTGTCAGGTTTTATACGACAACACAACATGGTCATTGTTTTGCCATTAATCTCCTCAATGAGTAATGTGGCGAATGAGTGCCAAAATGGAGCTAAAGAACCAAAAGAGCGAACCTCCTACTTCCTGTCAATGTGGACAAGAATACGACTATTGTCATCCAGGGATGACAAACGCTATCTTTGGACTCCTACTCCAGCAGTTATTTAAGGTCACAGTTAGATCATCAGTGCTCATGGACTTCATTTTGGGAAGTAGTGGCGAATGCTCGTGGACAGCTTCGACGTATCGCACGAGAAAAGGTGAAAAATTGCCATTAAGGGACAACCATGGTGGAAAGGCATGCTGGGAACCACAAGAAATGGTAAAATGAGACGACAGCCGTTTGATGGGCGGCCTATTTTATTGTTCTGTTGTGGGACGTTGTCAGGTAACACCTGAAGGTGATGGTGGCCACCAGCCTTGCGGTTCTCGGGACATTCTTCCTGTGAAATGTATTTATATTTTACCATGTTTATATATACGTATATATATAGGCATTTGGTTTGCTTAAACTGTTGTAAATATGTAGTAGAACATTGCATGATTATTTGGTGTAAGAATATGGATCATCATAATAAAAAGAGACCAAACTGATGTCAGACTGTCAGATCTCTTTTACACATTTTGTAGTATCAACCGAATATTTAACATGTGTGGACTTGATTGGAATGAAAGGTTATGACAAGACTCAACAAATGAGTTTCATATTCTTAACTGTGATTTCCAGTCTATAGTGGGAGCATCATGTTGGTTTTCTACAGCTCAGACAAATGTAAAATAAAGTATGATGCATTTTTTTCCCTTTTTGATTAGTATTAGCCTGAGTCCAGTAGTTTTGACCTCAATGTCACCATTTTTATTTTCTTCACTGGGTCAAAAAAAAACTGAGGTGGAACTAAAAGAATATTGATTATAATGTGTCATCTCTGATCAAAGTTGTACATATTTGTGAACAAAATGAGCCTGTGCAGTGATTTATTTTAGAATGAAAATCTTTTAAACAAATGGACCTTTTGTGGTTTGAGACCGCTTAAAGTGCTTGAATAGACCACACACTATATCATAATGTATAGCCTTGTGGTATAAAGTGAATGTACTGCAGTGACGTGCGGTGAGGTCAGTGGCTGGGTAGGCAGTGGGCATTCACAAATCCAAATTACATCCTTATGTGCTCTCTAATGTTTTATATCAATCTGATCCTTCTCCATTCTTCCAACTGCCACAGAATTCTAGAACAGGCGCGGCTCGTTCATATGGGCAGGTGGGGCAGCGCCACACTTAAAAAAAAACCATCCACCCAAAAACATAGTTCCTCCTCATAAACTATTTTTCCACGTTAATACATCATGATTTACATTGCAATAAATATTACCTAGTTTTTGTGCAACAAATGAATCAAACTAGTCAACAACTTTTGATCTTTGAAAGTTAAAATCGTCATTTCACTGACGATTAGTGCGTTGCGCAATATTGGGGCGGGCAGGAGACCTCAGCGCCCCGCTTTCGCCAGCAATTATGGCGCCTTGTGGTCAAAGATGGGAACTGCAATAAGCGCCAACGGAGGCTCATTGGGGCAGAAAACGAGTCTTCCCTACACCTGTACTCTGCAGCCCTCTGCCGTTTTCTTGAGTTAGTGCGCACGTAGACTACTGCGACCAGCGTCGTTGCACCTGCTGTGTCCCAACAGTGTAGTGTATTAAAAAACACAAAAAAACGGTTTGAATGACTGCAATTACGAGACAAGTTTGTAACTAAGCAGCTTGGCCCTGATAGACCAGACATTAACATTACTCAGCGAACAAAGCACAAAGGGAAAACCTGCAACAGGGCATTTTCGCGAACATAGCAGTGTAACCGGTTATTTTCTTGCCCGGTGCGGGATTCGATACGGGGGGTGTACTGCACCACAAGGCGACATCGTTAACCGCTCGGCTAAAGGGTCAGCTCGTTAGCTAGCGGCTAACGTGTCTTATTAGTAGTTTACAGTCGTCACCCTCCCCGGAAGCGCGCCCTCGCGCTTTGTTATTCCCGCGCTCCGAAGAGACTTCTGAGGATCTGCACACTTCCGGATCCCACCGCTGCCACCAATGGAACCGGCTATTTTCTTGCCCGGTGCGGGATTCGAGACGGGGTGAACTGCACCACAAGGCGACATCACTAACCGCTCGACTAAAGGCTCAAACCCGTTAGCTAGGGGCTAACGTGTCTTATTAGTAGTTTACAGTATGAAAAGAAAACATGGCCATGTGGCTGCTCAACACGGAATACAGTCTTCCGTTTCCCGTACCTGTTGTTCCGGTGGACAAGGGGACTAACGCAGGGCGGAGTGATCTGAAGCGCTTCTCAGAACGGCCTCAGAAACACAAGTCAAGCGAAGCACCTTTACATGGTGCTATGAAACTAGCCGTGCTCGGTCAAGCTAACAGCAGTGTGACCGGTTATTTTCTTGCCCGGTGCGGGATTCGATATGGAGTGCACTGCGCCACAAGGCGACATCACTAACCGCTCGGCTAAAGGGTCAGACCCGTTAGCGAGGGGCTAACGTGTCTTATGGGTAGTTTACAGTAGCACAGCTTGAGGAGAGCTACCATGCGAGTGTGCGGCATCACAATAAGGAGGCGGACACAAAACCGGCACATTCTGTCAAAGCGTATAGACTGCATAACATTCTGCGGAGCGTTTGAGCTAGCCCTTAGAGGACACGACGAGACCGCATGATCCGATAACCCTGGCGTCCTCCGTGGTCTTGTGGATTAGGTTTCGTCGTTGGACGCTGCAATGCAGGAGCACCTAGCAACGGCAACGGTCTTCAAAGGTACGTCCTGTTAAAGTGTGTTGTTACCTTCAACTAATGAGACGTTACAACTCGTTTCAACCCCACGGGGCTATAAACTTTAATAATAACTTCGGCACGTAAGGTTATGCATCACGCTCGGTCCGTTATTCCAGGTGCAACAACCTAAACGACCCCTGTGTAAACAAGGAACTAAACAATGGTTCCTAACAATAGTTCCTATTGTTACATCCTTTCTCTTTTCAGTTTCTTCTTTTTTTTTTAGAACCTTTAATACATTTGCACAACATTTGTGATTCACTTTTTTTTCTTTTTCATTCATGCCCCCCCCAAAGTCCATTAGTGCTACAGATCCATTCATCTATGTGAGGTCACAAAGTCTTTGTATCGCTGCGGCTGCACAACAGAGCGGCCTGATCTGGTGGTAACAGGGTTGGCCCTGTCACCAGTGTCCTTGGTTTTGTTTCCTGCTAAGACACTGTGAGAAGGAACACTCTCTGAATGTCCGGGTTCAACACTCTCTGGCTGACTGGGGCTGCTGATCTCCATGTCCATAGTGTCAGTGAAGATTGCCCCTGGTGCATGCCTGAGGTGTCTGCGATTTCTCCTGATGACACCACCCGTGTGCAGCTGGACCTCATAGGATCTCCTATCGACCGGCCTCAGCACCTTGCCCACTCTCCAGCCAGTGTGGGGTGCGAGAGGCTGAACTCTCACACATTCACCTGGGGCAAGCGTGTCCAAGTCTTTAGCCGACCTGTCGTAGTATGCCCTCTGCCGTTGTTGGTTATTTTGTAAATCCTGTTTCACCTGCACAACTTTCGGCGGTAACAGGCTTGCCTTGGTTGGCAGTAGTGTTTTGGTACGGCGACTGAGCAGCCGCTGTGCTGGTGTGGTATCAGTACCCTGTGATGGTGTGTTGCGGTGGTCCAGAAGGGCGAGATAAGGATCCCGTCCAGCAGCCTTGGCTTTGAGCAAGAGTCTTTTTGCTGTCTTAACAGCTGACTCAGCTTTGCCGTTGCTTTGCGGGTAACCTGGTGATGAGGTTTTATGTTGAAATCCCCACAGTCGACTGAACTTCTGGAATTCTTGTGACGAATACTGTGGGCCATTGTCCGAGATTACAATATCTGGGATACCTTGGCGGGCAAAATGAGCTTTCAGCTTCCGTATCACTGTGGTTGACTTGGTATCTGCCAGGTAATCTATTTCCCAAAAATTTGAGAAAAAATCAACAATTATGAGGTAGTCTTTGTTTTCAAACATGAACAGATCCGTGCCCACCTTTGCCCACGGCCTGCTTGGCACATCATGTGACATTAGTGTTTCTTTTTGTTGTTTAATGTCCATTGATCTACAGATGTCACACTTTGCTATATATGATTTTATTTGGTCGTTCATGCCCTGCCAGTAGACACACTCCCTAGCCCTCCGTAGGCATCCTTCCACACCCAGATGTGATGCGTGTAGGCGGCAAGTGATGTCTTTCCTCAATGCATCAGGGATGACAGCGCGCTCACTCCTGAACACTATTCCATCTTGGTGGCTTAACTCCTCTTGGAATGAGAAGTAGGGCTTGATTTCCCTTGGTGTTTTTGACTTATCGTCAGGCCATCCTTGCTGCATCATTTTGATGAGAAGCTGCAGTGTTTCATCCTCTTTTGTGGCAGATCGTATATCATGTAGCCTGTCTGCTGCGATAGGTAAGTGTTGTGCCATGTTGACAGTCTCTAGTTCTGCATCCGGTGCACTCTCAGGAAGATAAGCTCTGCTCAGAGTGTCTGCTAGCAGCATGTCTCTACCTGGCACATATACTACATCTAGATCATACTTTTGTATGCGCAGCATCATTCCCTGCAGCCTTTTGGGTGCACTTAGTAGAGGTTTTCTCACTATTGTTTCCAACGGCTTGTGATCACTTTGCACCGTCACTTTTCGGCCGTATGTGTACTGGTGAAATCTTTCCATGCTAAAAACCATTGCTAAGAACTTCTTTTCTATTTGTGCATACCCACACTCTGTTTGAGTGAGTGCTCTGCTTGCAAATGCTATTGGCTTACCCATCTGCATGAGCGCTGCGCCTAAACCTGTGTCTGAAGCGTCACACTGCACTGTGAGTTCCTCATCTGGGTTGTAATATTTCAGTACTGGGACCTTTGCTATAGTCTCTTTCAATTTGAGGAAAGCCTCCTCATGCTGTGCTGTCCAGTTCCACTCCCTGTTTTTGTGTGTCAAATCTCTCAACACTATGCACTGGTCTGAGAGGTGGGGACAAAACTTGGCTAGATAATTTACCATACCTAGCAGCCTTTGCACTCCTTTCACATCAGTCGGTGCCGGCATCTTCTCAACGGCAAGCACTTTCTCTGGATCCGCCCTGAGTCCATCAGCCGTCAGGCGGTGTCCAATGTATGTGGTCTCCTTTTGTCTCAGCTTGAATTTGTCTTTATTCAGCTTGATGTTCTTTTGTCTGCATCTTTCAAGAAACAGTCTCAGTTTTCCATCATGGTCACGCTCAGCTTCCTCCTGTGTTTCCCCTTGGCCTGTGATCAGTACATCGTCAGCTATAATGTACAAGCCCGGTACACCGTCCAGCGCTTGTGTGAGCTTTCTCTGAAAGATTTCTGGGGCCGGACTTATCCCCATTGGCATCCTCAGCCACCTGTAACGTCCGAATGGAGTGGCAAATGTTGTTAAATAGCTGGACTCCTCCTCCAGCTGCACATGCCAGAATCCACTCTTGACATCACACACTGTGAACACTTTTGCTTTTGACAAGTCCGGTAAAATGTCCTCAATGGTTGGCAGTGGGAAGTGACTGCGCTTTAGAGCTTTGTTCAAAGGCTTGGGATCGATACACACTCTTGGTTTCCCACTTGGTTTCTGTACCACCACCATTGCACTGATCCAATCTGTACTGCATTCCACAGGTGTTATGATCCCTCTTTGCTGTAGGTCCTGTAGCTCGTCCTTCAGTGGTTTCATCATGGCGACTGGGACCCGCCTCTTTGGCAGCTGTACTGGTTTCACTGTGCTGTCCACCTCTATTTTGTATTTTCCCTCGAGGCAGCCATCGCCAATGAACACATCAGCATACTCATCTTTAATTTGTCCCATTATCCACTGTCCTGTTGTTGTTTCTGTTGTGACAATACTGTCTATTGTCATGATGTTTTCATATTGCACTTTTATCAATTTCATGGCCTCACTGGCTCTCCTACCCAGCAGAGGCACTGTACCAGCTGCATTCACCACCTGGAACTCTAAGCGATATAGCTTGTTGTTCCTCGGGTTTCTTATTTTCACTTTACATTTTCCCAGTGGTTTTAATTTGGTTTTATTGTACATTACTAGTACACTCTTCGTGTGTTCTAATTTGGCATCTGGATTCAGCAGGTTAATTGGGATGATATTGCAACTGGCACCACAGTCTATTTGGAATTTGATCATGTCCTTGCCTAGAAGCATGCCAGCATAGAGAAGCTGAGTTTTCTTCATTTTCTCAGTTTCTTTTACACAGGTGATAATATCTTCATATTCATCACTCTCAGATTCAGTTGTTATTTTACTCACATATTTCTTTTTCCTTAGTTCCGGTTTTACTCTGCATTTTGCTGCAAAGTGCTAACATATACTGAACGTTGCTTAGGAACACTAACCGCTCTCCCGCTCCTAGAAACTTTTCCGCACCAAACTTCAAACCGAGTCGTCCGCCGCTGCCACCATGTTAAAGTGTGTTGTTACCTTCAACTAATGAGACGTTACAACTCGTTTCAACCCCACGGGGCTATAAACTTTAATAATAACTTCGGCACGTAAGGTTATGCATCACGCTCGGTCCGTTATTCCAGGTGCAACAACCTAAACGACCCCTGTGTAAACAAGGAACTAAACAATGGTTCCTAACAATAGTTCCTATTGTTACACGTCCAACAGTATCCAGAACGAGCTACTCGATTGCGTGCTAGACGTAATGCAACTGTCATGTCCACCTCATCATTATGAAAAATTGTGTCGGCCCTGTGATAGCCTGGCGGCCTGTCCGGAGGGGGGGGTCTCCCCCCGCCTACCGCCCAATGACTGCTGGGATAGGCTCCAGCATCCCCGCGTGAAGTAAGCTATTTTTAGACATTGAGTTAGTTTATCGTGGGTGTTGTTTTTTTTTTGTCGCTTACAGTCGGGTTAAAGGACAGCCTATTGTAAGCGGTTGTTTTCTTGCCCGGTGCGGGATTCGATACTAGGTGTACTGTACCGCAAGGCGACATCACTAACCGCTCGACTAAAGGGTCAGACCCGTTAGCCAGGGGCTAACGTGTCTTATTAGTAGTTTACACTATTGTTCATCTTTGAAATGTGTTGGCCACCCCGGCGTTATGTGGGCTGCTGGCTGGTATGTTTACAGGTATGTACTGTCTATCTTCTAATAGAGTAATTATTATACTTAATATAAGTATTTAATATACCTACTTTATTAAAACGATATCAAAAATGGGCGTGGCTATCGATTCAGGAGGTGGAGCCAGTGTCCGCTCCGCTAGTATTTATGGCCATGGGCCGCTTACCCCCTGGCTGAAATGACTAACACCATTGCCTCACATCATTACATTACACAGCATTACATCGCTAAATCCCAAAAATGCCTCTTTAACTCCATTTTGGCCGACATACCACAATACAACAGATGGCTGCGCTTTGTTGGTTGTGTCAGTGGTCTCAAAGACTTGTACGGACACATTTACCTCATCTTGAATGTTCTGTCGAAAGAGTGTCACTGCCAAGATAAGGTCGTTCGATGTTCCGGAAATCACTGAGGAAACGTCAAGATGCGTCACTCGCCAACCGCTGGTCTTTCTCCCCACTGAGGTGTAAGAGCGCCACATTGTTTCCCCGGTTTGGTGAGCCGGTGCTTTCCTTGTTTCCCCTGAAGGCTAATAGCCCGGGTGCCTAAAATGGCGTCGTTCGACTTCCGACGTGCGAGTACTTGCACAAGAACTTCCGGTCTGGTTTGTTGAGAGAACGGATGGTTTAGTTTTACACTCGCTGTTTGCAGGACCTCCATAAAATCACGGTCAACGATGTACATCGCATCGTGAGTGCTTCCTCGGTAGCTCAGACGAGCAAAAAATAAAAGGGGTTTAAGATTTCGAGCTACATCAACGGCTACGCGCGTGAGTAACGGCATCATTAGAACTATGCTAGCGCTAGCTGGCAGGGGCAATTAAATGAAATGATACAAATCAGACATACCTGGTGTAAAACCGAATGTCCTCATCGGAACCTGCAAATCGCCTCAGGCAGAATTTGGACTGTAGCTGGACGGTCTCTAGTTGTTTCTGCAGCACTTCTATTTGTTTCCTCATTGACTCGTCTTGGGCCAGGGCATCATCCAAAGCGGCAGGATTAGGGGCCACGCAATAGTCATGCTCTTGCAGGCAGCTGCTGACATCCGTCTCATTATCAGAGGAGTCCAGAGCTGGCGGAGGGGCGACAGCAGGACGCCCCCGGCGCTCCCACACACATAGCCTGGGTGTAGGTTTGGAGTACTCATTCCACGCAGTGTGGGGACAGCTCTGTACCGATAATGGCCTGTAGGGGCGCTATACAGCTACTGCCTGTATGTATGTGCAGAGACCTGCAAATAAAGTTCAGTTATAGAAATGGCGACCAAGTGTGTGCGTGCTCAATGATACAAGCTCCTTTCTTGAGCCTCCTTAACACACCTGTAGCTGGCACAGCGAAATCACCCGGTTCAAAATGCCGACTACACTGATTCACGGCGCTGATACCTGAACGCCCCTTTTTGCCCTGCTTGATTCATTGAAGTTTCCGACGAAATTAAGATTTCGGACGGATAAGTTAGCAGCTAACTAATGATTGAGTAGGACGTAAGCATCCGGATGTACCCGAAGTTCTTAGGTAAACTGTGACAATCACGGATGGACTCGCTAGCCCCTTGGCTAAAGGGTCGACTGGTTAACGTAGTCACCCGTGGTGCGGGAGACGCGGGTTCGCGTCGCGGGGCTGCGGCGGTTCCCGGCTGCCCCCCCCCCCCGAATTCGCTCCAGCCATTTCGATTTACCCTGACCGTACGTCATTGGTGTACTGTCTACTTGTGCATGGTAAATAATCATAACAATAATAATAATGTGTTGTAGTTTGTGTGTACATTCATTTAACATAACTTATAAATTAAGATCAACAAATTATATTTCTGAGATGAGTGCGTCATCATTTGAAATAGCTTCTTGTCTGTGTGACCAGGTTTGAAGGATCAGACAGCAGAATTAAATAACTCAGAATAAAGGCCACTGCCATATCCCTGCTGAATATGTAGGACTGAAATAACAGTTGACTGTGGTGGATCCTTAGGACAAATTACACGTAATCCTCTTCAACCCAAGCCCTTGGATGAATCAATCTCTGGAGGGGGCGGAAATCCCATCAAAGGGGATCATCTATGACTAAGGACATATCCAACCTGGAAAGACACAGTGTTTGACCCTCATCATCATCCTCCACTTCATCACAATAATGGGATGATGATGAGTTGTGTTATTATTGTAGATAAAAAATTGAACAAAAAGCCAAAAAGTTGCATCTTAGCAAATTGTACCGTTTAAACAAATATTCCTGGAAACATCTTGAATTAATGATTTTCTAAAAACTGAGACAAAGATACACAATCTCCACAGGCTGGCTTTTGTAGAAAAACTAACGACTGTGAGGTATTTGCAAGACGTTGATTTCATTATTAGTACGGCTGATGCTGTTGCTTTTAATATTGTTGTGAGCACTTTTACTGTCCTACACATTAAGCTTTAATCTGCAATTAATTAAATTTCTTCATTCACTTGTTCTTTAAGATATTTTAAGACATTTACAATTATAGTAAAATGGCATCCAGCCATACAAATATGAGTGCTCTAATAACTGGTGTCTGGTCTGGTATGAGTTCAATTATTGCAGTAATAACCAGTAATAACTGATTATCACTGCAATAACTAATCAAACTTATGTGTACAAATATGATTGACAGCAGCACAGTTTTTGTCAGTTTTCCATTTTTACTACTTTCAAGCATTTATCTTGACAAAATAGTTCAACTACTATAACAATAGTAATAATACTATTAGTATTGTTATAATAGTAGCAACATTTTGTAGTAGTATAGTACCACTATTACCAGTACTACTACTACTACTACTGCTACTACTGCTGCTGCTACTACTACTACTAATGATAATTATTACTTGTATCTTTAAAGGTATACCCATAACATCGGGGGGGGGGGGGTTCTGCTAATGCTTTATATGTAAAAAAAAAAACTAATAGAAATCCTTCCCAGCATCATGCCCACTCACTACTTATATTTTCAGACATTTCTGCAGCTTATTATTACTACCTGTGCTATTTAGACATCGACTGCTAATGTAAAATAGCCTTCTTGGATATGTATTTTGGTGAGTAAACATTGACATCTGCTGGTCAAACCTGAAATTAACTTTTTAAACGTCTTCTAAATACATTCAGCTTTTTACACATTCATACATGCACACCCAACGAAAAGTGTTGTTTTCGATTTTTTTTCTTCTTTTTCTTTGTCTCTGATGTCACGTTGTTGGATGGCTTAATGCAAAAAGCCACAGTGATGTGTAAAGAGAACGGCTGGTGCAGCAGTAAACTGTTTGCTTCATTTACCTTGAGTCTCCAGAGACTATATCTGGCACACAGGTGTTCGACCGAGGCTATATCCTAAATCTGTTGTTTTTCCAATCCTACATTTGAGATATTGATTTTACGGCCGAGCTGTTCATTTGACTGCCAGCTTCACGGTGTTGCCTGCCCCGTCTTTTTTCCTCTTTTTCCTCTTTTCTTCTCGTCTCTCTTGCTTGAGGAGCATCTCTTTAATGTGGGCCTCCCTCCTCACGGTGTCTCTCTCCGGAGGGCCTCCCTTTTCTTCATGACACTCTTTTATTATGTTCAGAGCCTTCATCTGTTATTCTACCGCTGGTACTTGCAAGTTTTTTTCCTTCTCTCTTTCGACCTTCAAGTTATCGTCATCTCCTCCAGTTCTGTTGCCTTGGCCTCTCCTTCTTTCACAGTGTACTCTTTTTCATGCTGTTCTGACTTAATGTGCTACGGCCTTATTGAAGTCTACAGTGCTGTGGAAAAAGTATTTCCCCCCCTCCTGTTTCCTCTATTTTTGCATATTTATTACACTGAATGGTTTCAGATATTCAAACAAAATGTAAGAAGAAGAAAGCCACTTTATTTTGTCATTGTACAGGTTACAGTGAATTTGTTCTCTGCATTCAATCCATCCTTTTGTATAGGAGCGGTGGGCAGCTGCAGCACCCGGGGACTAACTCCAGTTCTTCTTCCCATTGCCTTGCTCAGGGGCACAGACAGGAGTATTAACCCTAACATGCATGTCTTTTTGATGGTGGGAGGAAACCGGAGCACCCAGAGGAAACTCATGCAGACACAGGAAGAACATGCAAACTCCACACATAAAGGACCTGGGACAGCCTGGGGTTCAAACTCAGAACCCTTTGCTGTGAGGCAACAGCACTAACCACTAGGCCACCGTGCTGCCCCAAATGTAAGAAAAGGAGAACCTGAGGAAACACAAAATACAGTTTTTAAATGATCGTTTCATTTAAAGAAGGAAAAAGATTATCCAACACCCATATCACCCAAGTGAAAAAGTAATATATCCCTGTACTTCCTCCCTGTGGGAAGAAACCGGAGCACTCGGAGGAAACCCACGAAGACACGGGGAGAACATGCAAACTCCACACACAGGATGACCCGGGATGACCTCCAAGGTTGGACTATCCCAGACCTCGAACCCAGGACCTTCTTGCTGTGAGGCAACCGTGCTAACCACTGTGCCGCCCAACTGCAACTAAACATTTCTTATAACTGGAGATCAGTCTTTTGGCCCATTCTTTGCAGAATTGATGTAATTCTGTGACATTGGAGGGTTTTCTAGTGTAAACTGCTTGTTTAAGGTCCTGTCACAGCATCTCAATGGGGTTCAAGTCAGGACTTTGATTAGGCCACTCCAAAACCTTAATTTTTTTGTTTCTTTTGAGCCATTCTGAGGTGGACTTACTCTTGTGTTTTGGATCACTGTCCTGCTGCATAACCGCATTAGTCATCAGCTTCAGATCACTGACCGGACCTTCCCCTTCAGAATGTTCTGGTGGAGAGCAGAATTGGTTCCTTCAATGATGGCAAGTCTTCCAGGCCCTGAAGCAGGAAAACATCCCCACACCATCACACTTTTACCACCATGTCTGACTGTTGGTATGATGTTCTTATTGTGAAATACTGTGTTTGTTTTACACCAGACACAACGGGACCGGTGTCTTCCAAAAAGTTGAACTTTTGACTCATCTGTCCACAGAACATTATCCAAAAAAGACTGGGGGGGGCTTTTTTTTTTCTTTGCAAATGTGAGATGAGCACTAATGTTTCTCTTAGCTAGCAGTGGTTTGTGCCTTGCAACTCTCCCGTGAAGTCAATTTTTGCCCAGTGTCTTTCTTATTCCAAAATCATGATCAATGACAGCTGAGGCTAGAGAGGCCTGGTGTTCCTTAGATTTTCTCCTGGGTTTTTTTGTGACTTCCTGGAGGAATTTTGGTAGGCCAGACACTCCTGAGAAGATTCACCACTGCTCCAAGTTTTCTCCATTTGGAGACAATGGCTCTCACTGTGGTTCACTGGAGTCCCAGAACTTTACAGATGGTTTTGTAATTCTTTCCAGACTGATATATCGTGACTTTTTTCTCATCTCCATCCATCTTCCATCTCGAGCTCTCCACTCTCAAGATACAGGGCTCCTGTGTGTACCCAAAGTTAAAAAGAGGTCCGCTGGTGGCAGGGCCTTTTCCTGTCGGGGCCCCGTTCTTGTGGAAAAACCTACCTGCTGATGTCAGACAATCAGAGTCTGTTGAGTCCTTTAAATCCAAACTTAAAACTCATCTTTTTGCCTTGACCTACAATTAGTTGCCTTTAAATTGAATACTTCACAACTTGTACTGCATGGCCGGTCAGAATGAATTTGCCAAGCACTGTCCTGCCGGCAAGATTATATAGAGTATAGGATACTAATTGTAACTGTTCTCTTCTCTCACATGTCTTTTCTCTCTCTCTCTGAATGATGTCTTCTCCTGTCTCTTCTCTCATGTATGTGAATGGTGTGATGTGAGTCTCCCCCATGTGCATGTGCAGTCTGACTTCCCCCCAGGTCACCGTGGTGATGGTGGTCACCACCTGAACGCTGCTTGGCATCCCCCTCATCACACTCTATATATCTTATAATACCATTATAATTTGTTATCCTGTTTCAATGTTGTGTCCTTCTCTCTCTCTGATGTGTGACTGTCTTTTGTTGTCTCTTCTCCTGTGTACGTCAATGGTGTGCTGGTGAACACTCCTGTCTGTGCCCCTGACCGAGGCATGGCAAGAAGAAGTGGAGTTGGTCTCCGGATGCTGCACAGCAGCTACCCACTGCTCCTAGCTACAGAGTATGCTGGAATGGGTTGAGTGCAGAGGATGAATTTCCCCATGGGGATTAATAAAGCATATCTAATGTGGGACTCCCCTGTGTGCACGTGTAGTCTGTCCTCCTGTCGGGTCTACATGGTGATGATGATCACGTGGCTCAAGTCCTGGGCTGTTCTTGTGGCATCTGGACACTGCTTGGTATCCTCCTCATCATATTCTTCATATATCTTATAATTCCATAATAATTCTATTATCCTATTGCAATGTTGTGTTTTGTAAATTGTGTAAACACAACATCCATTACACGTCTGTCAAGTGAAGTCAATTTTATTTGTATAGTCCAGTATCACAAATTACAAATTTTCCTCAGTAGGCTTTACAGCAACACAACATCCTGTTCTTAGACCCTCTCATCGGATAAGGAAGAACTCCCTAAAAAGCCCTTTAAAAGGGAAAAAAAATTAGGAAGAAACCTCAGGGAGAGCAACAGAGGAGGGATCTCTCTCCCAAGACGGACAACATGCGATGGATGTTGTGTTCACACAATTTACACAATACAACATTGAAAGAGGATAACAGAATTATAATGGAATTATAAGATATATGAAGAATATGATGAGCAGGATGCCAAGCAGTGTCCAGATGCCACCGGAACAGCCCAGGACCCAAGCCATGCGACCACCATCACCATGTAAAAAAACAAAACAGGATAACAAAAATTATATGGATTCATAAGATATATAAAAATAAAAAATGTGATGAGTGGAATTCCAACCAGCATCCAGGTGGTGACCACTGTCACCATGGAGACCTGGGAGGAGGACCAAGTACACGTGCACACAAGGGAGACTCGCATGACACCATTCACACACAGAAAAATAGAAAGGAGAAGACAGAAGACATCATTCAGAGAGAGAGAGAGAAAAGACGTGTGAGAACAGTTTGCAATAGTAATTAGTCATAATCTATATGCTATAATCTCGTCAGCAGAACAGTGGTTGGTAAATTCTCTCCCAAGTCTGTCTGTCTTGGGAGAGAGATCCCTCCTCTGTTGCTCGCCCTGAGGTTTCTTCCTATTTTTTTTCTCCCTTTAGGGGGTGGCATGGCGCAGGTCATCTAGTTATCAGAAGGTTGCTGGTTCGATCCCCGGCTACTCTAGAGAGCGTGCCGAAGTGTCATTGAGCAAGACACTGAACCCCTACCTGCTCCTGATGAGCAGGTTGGCACCTTGCATGCCAGCCTCCACCATCAGTGTATGAATGTGTGTGAGAGTGGGTGAATGTGAGGCGCACACTGTAAGGCAGTTTGAGTGGTCAATAGACTAGAAAAGTGCTATATAGTAAATGCAGTCCATTCATTCATTCTCTGTTAAAGGTTTTTTTTTGGGGGAGTTGTTCCTTATCCAATGTGAGGGTCTAAGGACAGGATGTTGTATTGTTGTAAAGCCCGGTGTGGCAAATTTTTTATTTGTGATAATGGGCTATACAAATAAAATTGACTTGACTTGACTTGACTCTTTTGATGGCGGCATAGTGTACTGCTTGAGGCCTTGCAGCCTGCTTCACATTGGTGGTAAGGTTTTATATAAGTCATGTCTAGATTCAACAGGGCTGGCCTGGGCATGTCTGCTCTGATTGAATCCAATAATTAATCAAATTTGGTTAATTTGTTGATCGAGTAAATAAGGGGGGCAAATACTTTTTCACACAGGGTCAATTGGTGTTGGATAACTTTTTTCCTTAAATAAATTAAACTAGCATTTAAAAACTGAATTGTGTGTTTAATCGGGTTCTCTTTGTTTTATATTACATTTTGTATGGCGATCTGAAACAAGTGTGTCAAATGTGCAAAAATAGAGGAAATCGGGAAGGGGGCCAGCACTTTTTCATGGCACTTTATCTAGAAGCAGCAGAGAGCCAGGCTTCCTGTTCTCCTGGTCACATGCTGTTGGTGTGGCTTAATATCCTTTCACCTTGTACAACTTGACATATAGCAGCTAGCTAACTGAAGAATACAACCCGCTCATAGGACTGTTATGCTACTCAGTCTAGCAAGCTAAATGCTCTCTCTCTCTCTCTCTCTCTCTCTCTCTCTCTCTCTCTCTCTCTCTCTCTCTCTCTCTCTCTCTCTCTCTCTCTCTCTCTCTCTCTCTCTCTCTGCACTGCATGCTGGGAGGTTGGGTGTGTCAGCGTGAGTGGGGTGTTGAATGAGTCTGAGTGGGTTTTTTGGCGTAATTCACTATTTTTCTACTGCTTTCACGTTTCTTTCTACATTGTAAGGTAAGAGGAATTTACTTCTTTATTATTTGTAGGGAAGTGACTGGTTTAGCCTGTGTTTAGGGTTGCTGAAGCGTCTTGTGATGTAGGCTGAAAGGTACAGGCTACCGATTCCTGCATGCGTGACAAACCCCGGATAGGCCCCTCCTCGCGGTATTGACTGGACTTCACTTGTGGAGTTGGCGCAACCTGGGCAGCACTCAGCTGGCTAAAGTAAAGCCTAACGGGACTGCAGACTGGCGGTTATAAAAATCCCACACATCCCTGGCTTGTAAGTGCCTAACAAATGGGCAGTCCGGACTCCCAATCCAACCATCACTTGGGTACAACCTGTGGTGGATCCCATCGTCTTCACTCTTGTGTTGCCAAGACGAAAGAAGAGCACTACAAGTAACTGAAGTCAAACACCCAAGATCAACTGCACTCCATGAAGGATGCATGGTGGCAAAGTAAAGCCCTTGAGTTCCAGGGCTACGCAGAACAGAACCACCTCCACGACTTCTTCTCTGCTACCCGTGCCATGTACGGGCCCATCAAGACCGCACCAACACCAATGAAAGCTGAGGACAATGTAACAATACTGAGGGATGACGTAGCCATCAGTAAACGATAGAAACAGTACTTCCACCAGCTCCTCTGTAAACCATCATGAGCGTCTCCGGACTGCCTTGACGGCCTACGTACTCTGCCGCAAAAATCGAGGATGTCCGCACCTCCTTCCGCCGAGGAGCTTCAAACAGTGATTGCTCAGATGCGCAACAACAAAGCGGCTGGCCTCGGCAGAATCCCTTCAGAACTGTACAAGCATGGAGGACTAACTCTTTGGAAGTGACTGTATGAAATCATCCTGCAGATCTGGGAAACCCGGACCGCCCCAACTGATTTCAGAGACGCAAACATCATTACCATTTCCAAAAAAGGGGACCGAGGAGTCTGTGGCAATTACAGAGGAATTTCCCTCCTTTCAACATCTGGGAAAATTCTGTCGTGGATCCTTCTGAATCGTCTCACCTCCCTGGCTGAAGAAGTTCTCCCCGAATCTCAAAGCGGTTTTCGATCTCACAGAGGAACCACCGATATGATCTTTGCAGCACGACAGCTTGTGGAGAAGGCAAGACAACAACAGAAGACAATGTTTTTCATCTTTTTTGACCTTCAGAAAGTGTTTGATTCTCTTCCGAGAGTCATTTTGTGGGACGTGCTATCCAAATTTGGATGCCCTGACCACTTCATCCAGATGATTTGTGCCCTCCATGATGACATGAAAGGCTGTGTCTGTTTCAGTGAAACCCTTTTCCGAACCTTTCCCCATGGATTGTGGAGTAAAGCAAGGCTGTGTTCTAGTGCCTACGTTATTTTCCATGTACCTTGCTGCTCTCTTGCAGAAGACAGATCGGTCACTCGACAGTAAAATCAACATCCGTTACCGCTTTGATGGCAGCCTGTTCAATTTCCACTGCTTGAAGTCTTAGAACAAGACATCCACCAACGTCATCATTGAGCTTCAATAGGCTGATGATAATGCTGCTCCTGCCATGACTCCAGAAGGTCTTCAGTCAATCACCAACTCCTTTGTTCAGGCCTACGAAATGTTTGGCATTTCTGTGAAAATCAAGAAAACCAAAATGCTTGCTGTTGTGCCTCAGGATTCTCCAGGAGTTCTGCTTCAAACACCATTCATGGCCAATCTATAGAACAAGTTCAATCCTTTCAGTACCTTGGAAGTATCCTTGAAGAAACATGCAGTCTAGAACTGGATATCACCAACAGACTGAAAGCTGCCCACACTGCCTTTGGCCGACTTTCTCACCGTGTTTTCTATGATTGTGATCTCAAGACATCAACCAAAATCATGGTTTACCGTGCAGTGGTTCTTTCAACCCCTACCATGTTCTCCTGGCTGCAGGAGAACAGGTCAACTATATCACATACGGTTCTCGGATGAATAAAGCCGTGGTGTGGTGGCTTTTCTCTGAGAGGAGCCTTTGGTTCACCTGTTGGTTGAAAGAGGCCTGGTGCTAGACCATCTGTTTGTAGCCGTCTCTCCATTTTTTGTGACATCGACACGTATTACTGTGTCAGGCGTACATCCATTTATCCCGAACGAGCTCATTGAAAGAGAACTGAGTTGTTTCGGAAAGTTTGCTAGTGGGTTCAGAACAGTTTGTCTGTGTTGTGACGACGACTGTGGCATGTTAACTCCCTGTGGAGACAGGCGTTCATGCATTCAAATGATTCTTCAGCACATCTACAAGTGTCATTTAGAGGCAAATATGAATACGGTTTCTACACTCTGTATGCAAGTTCTGGCAGTATGAAATGTTCTGAGTGTCAGCCACAAGCATTCATCCTGCCCGCACAGAGCCCACACTGGGCAGTAGTTCAGGTGAACCACAGCCTGGAGGCACCGCTGAGGGCGGTAACCCACAAACAGCGCAGCAGGCAGCGGGAGATACCGTAACCGGTGATCCGCAAGCTGATATGAAGGGAAATGAAACAACTGAGCAAGACAGCAATAATGAAAATGACGGTAATCTAAGTGATACTGAAGCACAGGTTATGGATACATGCAGAGATGGAGGACAAACAGAACCAGTGAGAGACAGTCACCCAGCTGAGGCTGAGAGTCAGGTCTCTGCAACAGGTGAGTCACACTGTGAAAATGCTAGAAATGAAGAAGAGGAAATGTTAGAGGAGGACAGCCTATCACAATTTACAGATATTATGCATGGATGTATTATAGTAGAGGATGGTGGGTAGTAGATGTAGATGGGGCTGTGGCTATGAACAGAAATGTGGCACGCATTGATCCTCGGGCAGGGAGCTACTGCTCTTTCCGTAGTAGCCCTCTTTTCTCTGTACTGCAGCAGTGGCTCAGAGATTTAGGAGAGGTTCTTGAAGACAGCCTGTTTGTCTTTTGTCCAAGGTACATGGCAGCACAATGCAGACATGTCACCTTGGTTAATTTTCTGATAGGTCAGGCAAAAATTTGCATTTGGCTTAGCAGAAGAAACGAAATGAAAGACATGGGGTCCACAGATGCTACACTCGTATTCAGGGGTCTAGTGGCTGCTCGGCTGAAAATTGAGTTCACGTTTTTCAAAATAATTTCAAACTTGGAAGAGTTTGTTTCTGTTAGGGACATGGAGATGTTCTGTGCACCGTAGAAAACCAACTGCTTTTTAATTTCTGAAACAAAAAAGGGGAGGTCTGTATCTTTTGTTTTTAATGTGTATGGGGATTGTTGTGTTTTCATTATGTCTCTGAGTATCAAACAAAGGGTTTGAACAAAGGGTTTAAACCTCCCTCTCTCTCTCTCTCTCTCTCTCTCTCTCTCTCTCTCTCTCTCTCTCTCTCTCTCTCTCTCTCTCTCTCTCTCTCTCTCTCTCTCTCTCTCTCTCTCTCTCTCTCTCTCAGCTCATTCTTTGACCTCTAGCTCCTTTTGTTTTGCAACCATCCCTCTGTAGAAGTGAAATAATCCTTGGTCAGGGTCAGGATTTCATTCTCCCTGTTCAAGTGGTGTATTTCTAGAGCCACCTTCTCCTTCCGTGCTGCCCCCATGTATTGACACAAAACAGACAACAGCCATTTTCATCTAGCAGCACAGAACATACTCACTGTAGATATACCTTGCAGCTTGATAAAGTTAAAGCTGAAAATTTTTATTTTTCTCTGCTAAAACTGCAAATAGTTATGTTATCTGAACCATGGATGTAAATAATAAGTTGCATGATACAAGCTGGGGCAACACATTGGTGCAGTGGTTAGCACGGTCACCTCACAGCGAGAATGTCCTGGGTTCGAACCCCGCAGTAGTCCAACCTTGGGGATCATCCCGGATCGTCCTCTGTGTGGAGTTTGCATGTTCTCCCCGTGTCTGCATGGGTTTCCTCCGGGTGCCTCGGTTTCCTCCCACAGTCCAAAGACATGTAGGTCAGGGGACTCGGCCGTACTAAATTGTCCCTAGGTGTGAGTGTGTGTGTGTGTGTGTGTGTGTGTGTGTGTGTGTGTGTGTGTGTGTGTGTGTGTGTGTGTGTGTGTGTGTGTGTGTGTGTGTGTGTGTGTGTGTGTGTGAGCCCTGTAGTGGCCTGGCGGCCTGTCCGGGGTGTCTCCCTGCCTGCCGCCCAGTGACTGCTGGGATAGGCTCCAGCATCCCCGTGACCCTGAGAGCAGGATAAGCAGTTTGGGTAATGGATGGATGGATGGATAATACGAGCTGGCCTCTTTACCGTGGTTGGAGGCACTCTCCATATGCTACAATGGACATTTTTGATGGGGTAGTTCAAACACTGGTGCAGCAGGAAACACGTTCCTACTCAAACAGGAAAACGGTTTGAAACATGATGACAATGTGACGATGTTTCTGTTGGACAGATCCTGCCAGTTCTACAATCAATATGACAGCACAACAGTGTTCCCATATAGATTGATTTTTACAAGGGCAGGAGCTGTTTACTGCTGAGCTGAAAGCACACAAGCGACAATGGCTGCTACACCTCTTATGTAGTTTGTATGTTCAGGTTTGAAAAGCAACAGCTCGATGCAGGGGTGGGCAACATGATCCAGAAAGGGCCGGTGTGGGTGCAGGTCTTTGTTCCAACCATCAGTTACACATCTGAGTCTACAAATCAAGGTCCTTAGCAAAGAGTAGTGGTTGACCAATAGAATCAGGTGTGGCTCGTGTTGCCCATCCCTGAATTCTCCACATGATGTGCCAATCTCAATCATACAGGCTAGCCACTAGCGAGAGATTCCCACTTGGTCCGGTGAAGGGTCATAGCCGGGCTGCAGTCTGACCCAGGCAGTCAGTGGACGAAGGTTTGGAGGACACCCTCAACAGGTCACCAGGTATCAGATGCCGTTTAGGCCATATATCAAGAATGCTTGCACATACACTACTTTTTCTCACACATACACATAAAAAAAACTTGCACATACAGTATTTTTACCTTGAACATGCACAAACCTCACACACATACCACTTTTTGCGTACACACACACAACATTTGCTCACACATGCACATAAAAAACGTCTATGTGCATGTGCGAGCGAAAGCAGTGTATATGCAAGTTTTTTATGTGTGTGTGTGTGTGTGTGAGGAAAAAGCAGTGTATGTGCAAGCTTTCCTGGTGTATGGCCTAAACGGCACCTGACAACCAGGCCTTTACACACACACACGCACACACACACACACACACACACACACACACACACACACACACACACACACACACACACACACACACACACAACCATTTCATTTCAAGTCTCCAACTCGACCAACACACTACCATGCAGGTGTTAAGACGGTGGAAGGCAAATGAAGGAAACCCACACAAGTGCAAACTTGAATCAGAAAGGCTCGGCTCAAAACCGGGACCCTTGGTGTGAGGAAACGGTACTAATACGGCTTAAGTCTGCGGTCCATCTTTAAAACAATAATACTTAAGTCCCCTTTTCTTTCCCTTTAAATGACACAGAGACATAATTCGACTTGAGCTGACGGATGAGAGAGCTGGTTGGAGGATTTAGAAGATTTAGTCGTCTGGAGCGGGCCAACTTATTGTACTTTTCACCGCACTCCATTCTGAAGTATCTGCCACATCGGGAAACAACAGATAAGAGCCTAATTGCGCGGCCTACAACAGCACCCGCGGGGCATAGTGAATTTGCATGCAGTTGTCACGGGCAGGGGGGAGAGAAGCTATCGCGCCATCACAGCACGTTTCTAAGTGGCAGATTTAACCGCGTGCGTACACGGGTTGGAACAATACACCGTTTGTCTTTCTTGCAAGCCGCGCACGTGAGGACGGGGAAATAACGTGCCCCACTATCTTTCCCGCAGTCCGTGGCGTATCAATACCGCTGCGACCGAGTGGGACAGTGGCCAGGATGTTGCAGCCGTGAGCGACTACAAGCTACACCCGCCTGATAAACACGTCTGGAGTCGCCGTGCTTATTGACGCACGATGGACGCGAGAGCTTCCCGGGGCGTGCAGCCAATCGATCTCTTGCGAGTCGCACGCGCGCGCACCGTGTGTGACGCGACGGGAGAGGCCGCCATGTGGTAATCCGTCATAATACCCACGCGGGAGTTTTGCTCGGCCGGCCGTATTGTCTAGGCCAGCGGTTCTCAACCTTTTTGGGGTCCTGGACCCCCTGCGTATTTTTGATCTACCCTGATGACCCCTCCACCTGATCTTGGGGGAGGGGGGTTGCGATTTGATAGAAACAGTAAAAACTGCATGTTAAATTGCATTATAGCATTTCTTCACTCTTTGGGGCAAAAATACGAGCTTTCAGTTGTAACTTAGATATAGTTAACAAAACAGAATATGTATGCAGTAACTTTCAGATATATGTAACAAAACAGAACATGTATTCAGTAACTTTCAGATATATGTAACAAAACAGAATATGTATTCAGTAACTTTCAGATATATGTAACAACAGAATTTTTATGCAGTAACTTTTAACAATGCAAACGGGAGCGAGATCTCTTATTAAAATACAATACATTACACTTGTGAAACAGATGTAATTAGAGAAAAAAGTCCTGTTACCCTTTATAGTTTAGGTAGATAAAGGTCTCAGTCACATTTGAGTAAAATAATCCTATTTCTATAAATGTCATAGGATCTTTTTTTTAAAGATATTTTATTTTCACGGACCCCTTGCAATTACACCACGGACCACTAGGGGTCCGCGGACCCCCGGTTGAGAAACACTGGTCTAGGCGTTCGTGCTGTTCGCTCGATCCCGCGCCACGAAACCGTCGCCTATCAGGATCCCGCCATCTGCGGCGGGTACCGGGGATTAAACGGTGTAACGTGTCCACGGCCGGCTAATTCTGTAAGCAGCCACGCTGCTAATGGAAGTCAGTAAACCGTTTAACCTCGTAATACCATAGCATGTTTTCTCTCCACACACACCCCCCCCCAACACAGTCATGCGTCTGTTTGCCCGGGTTGCCTGTATTCTTCCATATATCCACAAGGTGGCGGTATGGAATTAGAATATTCCCCCCCCCCACCTGCTCCCCCACCGAGTCCACTGCAGTGCAAAGAGGGTCCCTCTCTTTGCAACAAAGCGCGCAGGCGCGTGTTTCCCCACCGCGGGATCAATAATTTAACAACCCCCCTTACATGTTTTAAAGCGGTTCTTCTCCACAGACTTGTTTGTGTTTCTTGTTCGGTCGTTACCTTATACAGTATTGGTCTCCAGGAGGGGATGTGTTTGGCTTCTTTTTTTTTTTGGCAGGACACCACACCAAATTGTATGTGTGATGCCACCCAAAAAAACAGAGGAAAATACAAAGTAATGTCGGGGGGCCCCAAGTGGAGAGTAAAATGGTGCGTTGGCTTGATGGTGTTTGTTTCTGTCTGTGATTTACATCTGATATTCAACGTGCCCACGTTAACGGGACTGACCTAAATTCCACGGAGCTCTTCGGTGTAGGTAACAACAGAACTGCTACTATATTTAGAATTATAGTGATTCTCCATGTGACGTGTGTTGAAGTCTGAAATGAAACATGGAGGCTGAGTGTAGAAGGTTGCGTTGCATCCATACGGGTGACGTTGTGCTCACTCATCAGCGATGGGCGTGTTGTTCACCGGTCATGTTGACTCAAGCCACCTTTAGCTGTCATCATATTTATCTAAAAATATGTCTTGTCCTTATCTCACTTATTACTAATACAAGCTAATATTAACACCGTTTGTGGTTAGTAGTTGTAATTTCAAAACGGGGCGTTTTGACCCAAACAGAACACGGGGGTTCATGAGAGAAGGCTGGCTCACAGACTGGAGATGAGTCGGCATGTTCCCAGTAAACACATGACCCTTACTTCAACTGCAGGTGTTGTGTCATTTCTTTCTTTCTTTCTTTTTGGATTCCCCCCCCCCCCCAATTCTACCCGTCCAATTACCCCATTCTTCCGAGCCGTCCCGGTCGCTGCTCCGCCCCCCTCTGCCGATCCGGGGAGGGCTGCAGACTACCACGTGCCTCCTCCCATACATGTGGAGTCGCCAGCCGCTTCTTTTCACCCGACAGTGAGGAGTTTCACCAGGGGGGCGTAGCGCGTGGGAGGATCACGCTATTCCCCCAGTTCCCCCTCCCCCCCCGAACAGGCGTCCCAACCGTCCAGAGGAGGCGCTAGTGCAGCGACCAGGACACATACCCACATCCGGCTCCCCACCCGCAGACACGGTCAGTTGTGACTGTAGGGACGCCCGATCAAGCCGGAGGTAACACGGGGATTCGAACTGGCGGTCCCCGTGTGGTGGACAACGGAATAGACCGCTACACTAGCTGGACGCCCCTGGTGTTATGTAATTTTAATAGAAATAGTTTAATAGAAATAAAAATGTTTGGCATATATAAAGTAGTGGAGCAGAAGGACAAAGCCACCAGGAATGAAACTGACAACGACAAAACACTTTCCACTCCCTGTTTCCTGTTCCTGTGTCTTGTTTCCTGTTCCTGTGCCTTGTTTCCTGTTCATGCGTCTTGTTTCCTGTTCCTGTGCCTTGTTTCCTGTTCCTGCGTCTTGTTTCCTGTTCCTGCGTCTTGTTTCCTGTTCCTGTGCCTTGTTTCCTGTTCCTGCGTCTTGTTTCCTGTTCCTGTGCCTTGTTTCCTGTTCCTGTGTCTTGTTTCCTGTTCCTGTGCCTTGTTTCCTGTTCATGCGCCTTGTTTCCTGTTCCTGTGCCTTGACTTTGCAGTGTTATGCAGATTTGGGCCACTGGAACAATTGCAGTCCAATCTAAATTTCAATTAACTTCATTAACTACCCACCGTTTGCCCGCTGCACTAATAGGCCTCTGCGGGAGCGTCACCCCGTGTTAGCCGGGCCAGGCTCCCTGTTTCTCCAGCGGCGCCCCCGAGTATTGGGAAAACATCTCGCCCTTTTGCAGTTTGTCTCCCAATCTCTCGCCTTCTTGCTCTCCGCTTTCATCTGTCTCTCACTTCGCCCGATGTGAGACATCACTGCAGAATAGCGGCATTTAGCTGCCATTGAGAGGAACCGTGCTGGGCTCGCTGGAGTGATCCCTAATCTGCCCCGAGATCTGTGTCTCTCCCTGGGCCCGCCAAGAGCCATGTAATTGGGCGCAAATTAGAAGCGGGCTCGAGGCCTGTTTATGTAACCAGCGTTTGCTGTGATAACATGACCGTGCTGTCCGTCTGCGTCTGTGTGCCCGTCTCCCTTTCTCCGCGTCCTTTCTCTGCCCTCCGTTGGATACCAAGCTGGCCAAGCTGGATTGGTCCGGGTATTACGAGAGTGACGCTTTGCATAGGATAGAGGAGCCCGGGCATGATGTGGAAAAATTAACGGGGAGCGAGAATGACACTTAGAGGGGGATTATCTCTCTGACGCCATCACGGTCAGCGAGATCAGAATCAGAAACACGTTATTTGTCGTTTCATTTCAGGCTCTTGCGCACATGAAATGACTCGAAACTGCCGTTTCCCCCAGCCCACAGCACTGCAACGCAAAGACAAAAACACATATTCGGAAACTACAAGAACTACAAGGACACATATATCCACACTAACATATACATATATCTGCATTAGGCCTGTCAGATAGCATTTGAAATTCGAATGTACATTCGAATTATGGTAATAATATTCGAATTTGAATATGAAAATATGAAATTCGATTTTTTGTAATATATTTTTTTAATATATTTTTCCCCCTTATTAATATTATTATTATTAATGCACACACGTTTAAATGTAAATAAATGATGGTTTCGTGAAACGTATTTTATGAAAATAAGCATAGCCTACATCCGTAGTAAAACCGGAAATTAAAAAGCTCTTGTCAGTTCCCACGCCGAGCGGGCGGGCTCATAGAACACAGGAAATGGCGGAATCCGAGAAGAACGTTGGCTGTGACCCAAGCGCTAGCACTAGCACTAGCACATCTCCTGCGAGAGTCATTCATACTCCACAACATCTGAGAAGTTACGTATGGAAATTCTTTGGGTTTTGGGCTGTTAATGGGAAAATCGAAGAGAGAATATATCCACACCTCGGGAAGATGGCTCAGAGATACCTCGCCGTGCCAGGGACATCCGTGCGCTCTGAGCGTGTCTTTTCTGATGCGGGAAACATAGTCACCAAAAAAAGGAGCGCTCTCGAGTCTGAACACGTGGGCGCTTTGGTTTTTCTCGCAAACCACTATTAGCACAACTTCTTATACTACTACAGTGAGTAGGACTCTTGATTTTATTTTTTTAAGCCCCGTGGGTCATGGATAATTTACTATGCCTATGTTACTTACGGTAAATTCGTTAACACCATCTGGCCTTTTCCTAGTCAGATTTATTTTACTTGTATGTTACTTAGAGTAGGCCCTAGTTAACATCATCTGGCCTTTTCCTAGTCAGATTTATTTTATGTTTAGGGGTGCTCAACAACAGTTTTTGGACTAATATGTGCGGACAATGTGCTGGAGTTGTATGTTGTCATAAATATGCTGTTAATAAAAACACGGGCTACAATAGACTTACTCTCTCTGTATTGATTTTTGGGGGTGATATGCAAATTCAAGGTATTCGAATGCCATTCGAACCTCAGTGTGTAATATTCGTTATTCGTTCGAGGCCTATTTTTGGCATTCGTTCACAGCTCTAATCTGCATGGGCTAGCAGTTAGCTTAGCCTGCCCCGCTTCCTCGTCCTGTCAGACCGCCCTCGGTGTTACCTCTTCAGGCGCAGCTCCGGGCAGGGCCGTGGTCCCTGGGCCCACAGGACGCAGCAGACCACCCAGATAGCATCCGGATGTGGGCCACTTCAGGCAATGGTGTGGTGCTGATGGCCTTCTGCTGGCCCTGACAAAATGGATGTGAGCCTGAAGTGGCCCACATGTGTAATAGCAAATATGGCCCAAATATGCCAAATCAAATGTGGGTCCTTTTTTGGCAAAGATGCGGTGCTCTGGGCAACATGTAATCTGGATGTGACGCTGAAGTGGCCCGTGTGGTAAATGGTGAATATGGCCCAAATATCACAAAACAAATATGGGCCACCTTTGGCAAATATGTGGCACGTGCAGCATTGCTAGGGCTTGGTTCTGGCCCCGATCTGGCAAACATGAGCGGACCTCCCAAGTGCCATCATTGTGTGCCGGATGAAGTGTGGGGTGTGGGACGGGTCCGGGCAACAGCAATTTTGCTATCTGGGCAAGCTCTCCCAGCCGATCCAGCGCCAGCTGTCCCAGCCATCGAACGAAGACGTGGACAAAGACACTGCATGGACGGGACTGGGTGAGGCCGCCGATTTCCCACACCGGAAGCGGTGGTGGGTTTCACGTGTCTGTTAAAGCACCTGTCCTGTGTCGCCTCACTGCTTATTTGCCTTCCGCCCCTTTCCCCGTTCAGCACAGGTCAGAGGTCAGAGGTGCCTCGGTGGCAGCGGCGGTGGAAAGCGAGGCTGTGCTTGTGTGCTTGTGAAGCCCGCTTCTGGTGGCGCGGCTCTCTTCGCCCTCGCTCCGTCAGCCTGTGTTCTCCTGCCGCTGACCTCCGAGAGCTCGCTGAAAGCCCACGATGAGTCATCGCTCAGCCGGAGCCTCTGCACCACAGCAGGGAGTCAGGAACACAGAGCAGCCCAGCGCCACCAGCGTGCACGCACACACACACACACACACACACACACACACACACACACAGTCATACACACATTAGCACACACACACACATACAGTCATACACACGTGCACACGTATGCACTTACATAGTCACAAACACATAACGCCCCCGCCATACACACAAATACAGACATCCCAGCACTCATATCTAGGACCACGTATACACAATTTGCGCACAGCATGGCACGCCAACATGAACTGTAAAAATGTGTAAGCACAATGCCCTTGTAGTGCCAACTGACTGTTTTAGTCTGTGTGTGTGTGTGTTTGTGTGTGTGTGTGTGTGTGTGTGTGTGTGTGTGTGTGTGTGTGTGTGTGTGTGTGTGTGGAGGAGGAGGAGGAGGAGGCAGAAAAAGAAGCATAGTGGGGAAAGAGGTGTGTTCAAAGTTGTGTATGGATGCTGTTGGCGAACCGTAAGCTTGATGAGCCATGCTTTCCAATTAACGACAGAGAATATTCATGCTCTCTCTCTCTCTCTCTCTCTCTCTCTCTCTCTCTCTCTCTCTCTCTCTCTCTCTCTCTCTCTGTCTGTCTCTCTGTCTGTCTGTCTATCCTTCACACACACATGCAACCTCCCCCACCCCGCACACAGTCACACATTGTTATTCATATGCTTCGTTCCCGTGAGCAGATTATCTTATTGTCTTACCCTGATCCCGTATTATGCAGTGCCGTGGCGTTCCTGTGATCTTATTCACTTTTGCCGGAGCACTCCAGAGCCCTCCGTGTCCCCGATTAATTTGACTCCGCGCCACAATTGAAATTCACGCCGCCACCTGACACGCGCCGTTATGTTAAGGCACTTTCCATTGTTGCCCCCCCCCCCGACCGCATCCTCCCTCCACCACGCAGTGTTGGAGTTTCATCTCCGTGTGACTGAAAGCGTGTGTTTTCCACCCCACCCCCCACCCGCTCCTGCCGAG